>NC_060188.1:2414545-2467045 GCF_021184085.1 Oncorhynchus gorbuscha
ACACAGACAGACAGACAGTTCCGTGTCCCTATAGTCAGCGGTATCAGGGAGACAGACAGACACACAGTTCCGTGTCCCTATAGTCAGCGGTATCAGGGAGACACACAGACAGACAGACAGTTCCGTGTCCCTATAGTCAGCGGTATCAGGGAGACACACAGACAGACAGACACACAGTTCCGTGTCCCTATAGTCAGCGGTATCAGGGAGACAGACAGACAGTTCCGTGTCCCTATAGTCAGCGGTATCAGGGAGACAGACACACAGACAGACACACAGACAGACAGACACACAGTTCCGTGTCCCTATAGTCAGCGGTATCAGGGAGACAGACAGACAGACACACAGTTCCGTGTCCCTATAGTCAGCGGTATCAGGGAGACAGACAGACAGACAGACAGTTCCGTGTCCCTATAGTCAGCGGTATCAGGGAGACAGACAGACAGACAGTTCCGTGTCCCTATAGTCAGCGGTATCAGGGAGACAGACAGACACACAGTTCCGTGTCCCTATAGTCAGCGGTATCAGGGAGACACACAGACAGACAGTTCCGTGTCCCTATAGTCAGCGGTATCAGGGAGACAGACAGACAGACAGTTCCGTGTCCCTATAGTCAGCGGTATCAGGGAGACAGACAGACAGTTCCGTGTCCCTATAGTCAGCGGTATCAGGGAGACAGACAGACAGTTCCGTGTCCCTATAGTCAGCGGTATCAGACAGACACACAGACAGACAGACAGTTCCGTGTCCCTATAGTCAGCGGTATCAGGGAGACACACAGACAGACAGTTCCGTGTCCCTATAGTCAGCGGTATCAGGGAGACACACAGACAGACAGTTCCGTGTCCCTATAGTCAGCGGTATCAGGGAGACAGACAGACAGACAGTTCCGTGTCACTATAGTCAGCGGTATCAGGGAGACAGACAGACAGACAGTTCCGTGTCACTATAGTCAGCGGTATCAGGGAGACAGACAGACACACAGTTCCGTGTCCCTATAGTCAGCGGTATCAGGGAGACAGACAGACAGACAGTTCCGTGTCCCTATAGTCAGCGGTATCAGGGAGACAGACAGACAGACAGACAGACAGTTCCGTGTCCCTATAGTCAGCGGTATCAGGGAGACAGACAGACAGACAGACAGACAGTTCCGTGTCCCTATAGTCAGCGGTATCAGGGAGACAGACACACAGACAGACAGTTCCGTGTCCCTATAGTCAGCGGTATCAGGGAGACAGACAGACAGACAGTTCCGTGTCCCTATAGTCAGCGGTATCAGGGAGACAGACAGACAGACAGACAGACAGTTCCGTGTCCCTATAGTCAGCGGTATCAGGGAGACAGACAGACAGTTCCGTGTCCCTATAGTCAGCGGTATCAGGGAGACAGACAGACAGACAGACAGTTCCGTGTCCCTATAGTCAGCGGTATCAGGGAGACAGACAGACAGACAGTTCCGTGTCCCTATAGTCAGCGGTATCAGGGAGACAGACAGACAGACAGTTCCGTGTCACTATAGTCAGCGGTATCAGGGAGACAGACAGACAGACAGTTCCGTGTCCCTATAGTCAGCGGTATCAGGGAGACAGACAGACAGACAGTTCCGTGTCCCTATAGTCAGCGGTATCAGGGAGACAGACAGACAGACAGTTCCGTGTCCCTATAGTCAGCGGTATCAGGGAGACAGACAGACAGACAGTTCCGTGTCCCTATAGTCAGCGGTATCAGGGAGACAGACAGACAGACAGACAGACAGTTCCGTGTCCCTATAGTCAGCGGTATCAGGGAGACAGACAGACAGACAGACAGACAGACAGTTCCGTGTCCCTATAGTCAGCGGTATCAGGGAGACAGACAGACAGACAGTTCCGTGTCCCTATAGTCAGCGGTATCAGGGAGACAGACAGACAGACAGTTCCGTGTCCCTATAGTCAGCGGTATCAGGGAGACACACAGACAGACAGTTCCGTGTCCCTATAGTCAGCGGTATCAGGGAGACAGACAGACAGACAGTTCCGTGTCCCTATAGTCAGCGGTATCAGGGAGACAGACAGACAGACAGTTCCGTGTCCCTATAGTCAGCGGTATCAGGGAGACAGACAGACAGACAGTTCCGTGTCACTATAGTCAGCGGTATCAGGGAGACACACAGACACACAGTTCCGTGTCCCTATAGTCAGCGGTATCAGGGAGACAGACAGACACACAGTTCCGTGTCCCTATAGTCAGCGGTATCAGGGAGACAGACAGACAGACAGTTCCGTGTCCCTATAGTCAGCGGTATCAGGGAGACAGACAGACAGACAGACAGACAGTTCCGTGTCCCTATAGTCAGCGGTATCAGGGAGACAGACAGACAGACAGACAGACAGTTCCGTGTCCCTATAGTCAGCGGTATCAGGGAGACAGACAGACAGACAGTTCCGTGTCCCTATAGTCAGCGGTATCAGGGAGACAGACAGACAGACAGACAGACAGTTCCGTGTCCCTATAGTCAGCGGTATCAGGGAGACAGACAGACAGACAGTTCCGTGTCACTATAGTCAGCGGTATCAGGGAGACACACAGACAGACAGACAGACAGTTCCGTGTCCCTATAGTCAGCGGTATCAGGGAGACAGACAGACAGTTCCGTGTCCCTATAGTCAGGGGTATCAGGGAGACAGACAGACAGACAGACAGTTCCGTGTCCCTATAGTCAGCGGTATCAGGGAGACAGACAGACACACAGTTCCGTGTCCCTATAGTCAGCGGTATCAGGGAGACAGACAGACAGACAGTTCCGTGTCCCTATAGTCAGCGGTATCAGGGAGACAGACAGACAGACAGTTCCGTGTCACTATAGTCAGCGGTATCAGGGAGACAGACAGACAGACAGTTCCGTGTCCCTATAGTCAGCGGTATCAGGGAGACAGACAGACAGACAGTTCCGTGTCCCTATAGTCAGCGGTATCAGGGAGACAGACAGACAGACAGTTCCGTGTCCCTATAGTCAGCGGTATCAGGGAGACAGACAGACAGACAGTTCCGTGTCACTATAGTCAGCGGTATCAGGGAGACAGACAGACACACAGTTCCGTGTCCCTATAGTCAGCGGTATCAGGGAGACAGACAGACAGACAGTTCCGTGTCCCTATAGTCAGCGGTATCAGGGAGACAGACAGACAGACAGTTCCGTGTCCCTATAGTCAGCGGTATCAGGGAGACAGACAGACACACAGTTCCGTGTCCCTATAGTCAGCGGTATCAGGGAGACAGACAGACAGACAGTTCCGTGTCCCTATAGTCAGCGGTATCAGGGAGACAGACACACAGTTCCGTGTCCCTATAGTCAGCGGTATCAGGGAGACAGACACACAGTTCCGTGTCCCTATAGTCAGCGGTATCAGGGAGACAGACAGACAGACAGTTACATGTCCCTATAGTCAGCGGTATCAGGGAGAACAGTCAGTCTACTCCAGTCTGTCATTAGATTCATATTTATACATCATGACATCACCACTCAATGTGGTTGATTTGTGTGTGCGTGTGTTGGTGTGTGACATTCAGCCATAGAATGGGCCTAATTGACCAGCCAGTTGTGTTCAGTGGGGCACAGCTTTGGGGAACGTTCAGATAAATATAGATATATAACGTAGAACAGATATTCTGAAAGGTCTGTGTTTTTATCAGACCCTCCACCTCTACATCTTCCAAACTATCAACAACCATCTATCACGGTCTGTCTGTCCTCCTCTCTCTCTGACCATGATGCCTTGCTCTGTCATTCTCATGGAGGGACTGTGATGTGAAACTGTGACCTCACACACCACTTCCCTTCTGACTCTATTACAGGAAGTCCCCTGGACACTGCTCTGAATATATGTGTGTGTGTGTGTGTGTGTGTGTGTGTGTGTGTGTGTGTGTGTGTGTGTGTGTGTGTGTGTGTGTGTGTGTGTGTGTGTGTGTGTGTGTGTGTGTGTGTGTGTGTGTGTGTGTGTGTGTGTGTGTGTGTGTGTGTGTGTGTGTGTGTGTGTGATTTTTGTGTGTGTGTGTGATTTTTGTGCTCAACTTGTAGTTTAATGCCAGAAATGTTTTTGTGCTTGCTTTGATTGATATGTTGTTATTCTTTATAATGACCAGCTAATTAGCCAAATAAAAATCTAGTAACATATTGCTGATGGAGGATATCTGCAGTGCAAGTTAAGGTTCATAGTACTGAACTACAACATGTAGCATTTCTCCTGTGTGTGGTGTGTTTCCCATCTAGTGGTTGGTGATTGAAACTACAGTAAACTGGTCTGTTGATTTTTGTGATTGATTCAACTTGTTTTGCAACTTGTTGAAAATCTTCTCTCTCTTTGTATCTTTTCCCCTCTTCTCTCTCTCCTCCCCCTCTCTCTCTCCTCCCCTCTTTTCTCTCTCCTCCCCTCTTCTCTCTCTCTCTCTCTCTCTCTCTCTCTCTCTCTCTCTCTCTCTCTCTCTCTCTCTCTCTCTCTCTCTCTCTCTCTCTCTCTCTCTCTCCCTCTCTCTCTCTCCCCCTCCTCTCTCTCTCACTCTCTCTCTCCATGCTCTCTCTCCTCCCTCTCTCCCTCTCTCTCTCTCCCTCTTCTCTCTCTCCTCCCCTCTTCTCTCTCTCCTCCCCTCTCTCTCTCTCCTCCCCCTCTCTCTCTCCTCCCCTCTCTCTCTCCTCCCCCTCTCTCTCTCCTCCCCTCTCTCTCTCCTCCTCCTCCTCCCCTCTCTCTCTCTCCTCCCCTCTTCTCTCTCTCCTCCCCTCTTCTCTCTCTCACTCTCTCTCCATGCTCTCTCTCTTCTCCCTCTACTCCCTCTCTCTCTTCTCCCTCTACTCTCTCTCCTCCCTCTCTCTCTCTCTCTCTCCTCCCCCTCCTCTCTCTCGCTCTCTCTCACTCTCTCTCCATGCTCTCTCTCTTCTCCCTCTACTCCCTCTTCTCTCTCTCCTCCCTCTCTCTCTCTCTCTCTCCCTCCCCATCCTCTCTCTCTCCTCCCCTCTTCTCTATCTCCTCCCCTCTTCTCTCTCTCCCCCCCTCTCTCTCTCTCTCTCTCTCCCCCTCTCTCTCTCCTCTCTCTCTCTCCCTCTTCACTCTTCCTCCCTCTATCTCTCTCTCTCATGTTCTCTCTCTTCTCCCTCTACTCCCTCTCTCTCTTGTTTCTCCCTCTACTCCCTCTCTCCTCTACTCCCTCTTCCCTCTACTCTCTCTCTCCTCCTTCTATACTCTCTCTTTCCTCTCTCTCTCATCCCTCTACTCTCTCTCTCTCTTCTCCCTGCTCTCTCTCTTCTCCCTCTCTTCTCCCTCTCTCTCTCCTCCCCTCTTCTCTCTCTCCTCCCCTCTTCTCTCTCTCCTCCCCCTCTCCTCTCTCTCCTCCCCTCTCTCTCTCTCTTCCCCCTCTCTCTCTCTCACTCTCTCTCTTCCCCTCTTCACTCCCTCTCTATCTCTCTCTACATGTTCTCTCTCTTCTCCCTCTACTCCCTCTCTCTCTTGTTTCTCCCTCTACTCCCTCTCTCCTCTACTCCCTCTTCCCTCTACTCTCTCTCTCCTCCTTCTATACTCTCTCTTTCCTCTCTCTCTCATCCCTCTACTCTCTCTCTCTCTCTCCCTCTACTCCCTCTCTCTCTTCTCCCTCTACTCCCTCTCTCTCTTCTCCCTCTTCTCTCTCTCTCTCCCCTCTCTCTCTCTCCTCCCCTCTCTCTCTCTCCTCCCCTCTCTCTCTCCTCTCCCCTCTCTCTCTCTCCTCCTCTCTCTCCTCCCCCTCTCTCTCTCCTCCCCTCTCTCTCTCTCCTCCCCTCTCTCTCTCTCCTCCCCTCTCTCTCTCTCCTCCCCTCTCTCTCTCTCTCCCCCTCTCTCTCTCCTCCCCTCTCTCTCTCTCTCCCCCTCTCTCTCTCTCCTCCCCTCTCTCTCTCTCCCCTCCCTCTCTCTCCCCTCTCTCTCTCCCCCCCTCTCTCTCCTCCCCTTCTCTCTCTCTCCTCCCCTCTTCTCTCTCTCCTCCCCTCTTCTCTATCTCCTCCCCTCTTATCTCTCTCCTCCCCCTCCTCTCTCTCTCTCTCTCTCTCCCTCTTCCCCCTCTCTCTCTCTCACTCTCTCTCTTCCCCCTCCTCACTCTCTCTCTCTCTATCTCTCTCTCTACATGCTCTCTCTCTTCTCCCTCTACTCCCTCTCTCTCTTCTCCCTCTACTCCCTCTCTCCTCTACTCCCTCTTCCCTCTACTCTCTCTCTCCTCCTTCTATACTCTCTCTTTCCTCTCTCTCATCCCTCTACTCTCTCTCTCTCTCTTCTCCCTGCTCTCTCTCTTCTCCCTCTACTCCCTCTCCACCCCCCCTCTTCTCCATTCTCAGGACCCTGATGCCTTTGTTTGACCCTGACTCAGGCCTCCTCACAGTATCTGGGATGGTAAGATGTAGTTTGTTGTCTCCCTTAACAGATAGTATGAAGGCAGCTGGCTTCATTTCATATTTTACCATTATCTTCCTCAGTAAATACATGTCTGCTTTGTTCTCTCTTCCATAGGGAGATAGTGTCATTGACTGCTTCGTTCTCTCTTCCATAGGGAGATAGTGTCATTGACTGCTTTGTTCTCTCTTCCATAGGGAGATAGTGTCATTGACTGCTTTGTTCTCTCTTCCATAGGGAGATAGTGTCATTGACTGCTTTGTTCTCTCTTCCATAGGGAGATAGTGTCATTGACTGCTTTGTTCTCTCTTCCATAGGGAGATAGTGTCATTGACTGCTTTGTTCTCTCTTCCATAGGGAGATAGTGTCATTGACTGCTTTGTTCTCTCTTCCATAGGGAGATAGTGTCATTGACTGCTTTGTTCTCTCTTCCATAGGGAGATAGTGTCATTGACTGCTTTGTTCTCTCTTCCATAGGGAGATAGTGTCATTGACTGCTTCGTTCTCTCTTCCATAGGGAGATAGTGTCATTGACTGCTTTGTTCCACTGAACTTCCTTTCCATAGGGAGAAATCTTCAGTGGTTGTTCATATTCCAATTCTGTCCTCCTACCTGTCACACCCCAGGTCTGTCCTCCTACCTCTCCCACTCCCTCTCTCACCACCCAGGTCTGTCCTCCTACCTCTCCCACTCTTCCATAGGGAGATAGTGTCATTGACTCTCCCACTCCCTCTCTCACACACCCAGGTCTGTCCTCCTACCTCTCCCACTCCCTCTCTCACAAGGTCTGTCCTCCTTGTCCACACCCAGGTCTGTCCTCCTAAGGACAACACACCCAGATCTGTCCTCCTACCTCTCCCCTACCTCTCCCACTCCTCTCTCACACACCCAGGTCTGTCCTCCTACCTCTCCCACTCCCTCTCTCACACACCCAGGTCTGTCCTCCTACCTCTCCCACTCCCTCTCTCACACACCCAGGTCTGTCCTCCTACCTCTCCCACTCCCTCTCTCACACACCCAGGTCTGTCCTCCTACCTCTCCCACTCCCTCTCACCCATGTCTGTCCTCCTACCTCTCCCACTCCCTCTCACCCATGTCTGTCCTCCTACCTCTCCCACTCCCTCTCACCCATGTCTGTCCTCCTACCTCTCCCACTCCCTCTCACCCAGGTCTGTCCTCCTACCTCTCCCACTCCCTCTCACCCATGTCTGTCCTCCTACCTCTCCCACTCCCTCTCACCCAGGTCTGTCCTCCTACCTCTCACACACCCAGGTCTGTCCTCCTACCTCTCCCACTCCCTCTCACCCATGTCTGTCCTCCTACCTCTCCCACTCCCTCTCACCCAGGTCTGTCCTCCTACCTCTCACACACCCAGGTCTGTCCTCCTACCTCTCACACACCCAGGTCTGTCCTACCTCTCACACACCCAGGTCTGTCCTCCTACCTCTCCCACACCCAGGTCTGTCCTCCTACCTCTCACACTCCCTCTCACCCAGGTCTGTCCTCCTACCTCTCACACTCCCTCTCACCCAGGTCTGTCCTCCTACCTCTCACACTCCCTCTCACCCAGGTCTGTCCTCCTACCTCTCACACTCCCTCTCACCCAGGTCTGTCCTCCTACCTCTCACACTCCCTCTCACCCAGGTCTGTCCTCCTACCTCTCCCACACCCAGGTCTGTCCTCCTACCTCTCCCACACCCAGGTCTGTCCTCCTACCTCTCTCACCCAGGTCTGTCCTCTAATCTCCCTTCTTTCTCCCTCTTATTCTCTCCAGTGAGCCACTGTCTGACGGACGCCCCAACGCGAGGCGTTGCCATGGTACCCAAGTTGGCATTGGATGTCATGTCCTGTGAGGTCATGCGGGTCCTGCAGCTGACGGACAGCTTCATCGTGCCAATCAACTACCACGTGCCCCGCAAGGTCCAGTATCTCTCAGGCTACTGTAACAGCAGATCCATCTGTCATTTTGATGTCATGGCAACAGTTCTTTACCTGTACTTGTTTCTAAACTGATGGAGAGGACTTGGCAATAGTGTCTTTGTAGTCACTGAGGAAAATAAAGTTATGGAATGAGCAACCATTCAACAAGCCTTTATGTCTTCCATTTTAGAGTATGTCTGCTTTGTGTGTATCTAATTCAGTCAGGACAGGAGTTCCATGCAGACCTGTACCCAGACACCTTGGGCCGTAAGGCAGCCATGTCAGCTGCAGAGTGGTGGAAAGGTGGCGAGAAACAGGTACCACCATCACTCTACACAATATAACTCTAATGTACCACCATCACTCTACACAATATAACTCTAATGTACCACCATCACTCTACACAATATAACTAATGTACCACCATCACTCTACACAATATAACTCTAATGTACCACCATCACTCTACACAATATAACTCTAATGTACCACCATCACTCTACACAATATAACTCTAATGTACCACCATCACTCTACACAATATAACTCTAATGTACCACCATCACTCTACACAATATAACTCTAATGTACCACCATCACTCTACACAATATAACTCTAATGTACCACCATCACTCTACACAATATAACTCTAATGTACCACCATCACTCTACACAATATAACTCTAATGTACCACCATCACTCTACACAATATAACTCTAATGTACCACCATCACTCTACACAATATAACTCTAATGTACCACCATCACTCTACACAATATAACTCTAATGTACCACCATCACTCTACACAATATAACTAAATGTACCACCATCACTCTACACAATATAACTCTAATGTACCACCATCACTCTACACAATATAACTCTAATGTACCACCATCACTCTACACAATATAACTCTAATGTACCACCATCACTCTACACAATATAACTCTAATGTACCACCATCACTCTACACAATATAACTCTAATGTACCACCATCACTCTACACAATATAACTCTAATGTACCACCATCACTCTACACAATATAACTCTAATGTACCACCATCACTCTACACAATATAACTCTAATGTACCACCATCACTCTACACAATATAACTCTAATGTACCACCATCACTCTACACAATATAACTCTAATGTACCACCATCACTCTACACAATATAACTCTAATGTACCACCATCACTCTACACAATATAACTCTAATGTACCACCATCACTCTACACAATATAACTCTAATGTACCACCATCACTCTACACAATATAACTCTAATCTGTATTCTAACATACAATGTGCATACAGTACCAATAGAAATGCTTGGTTTTTGGCGCGGTTTGTACTTCAGGACCAAGCAATAGCCTGCTGTTCTTTAAACATCCAATCATGGGCTCTTCTCAGGTTGATAAGGTCAATGTCAACCATCCAATCGTCAGAAGCCTAACAATATAAACCAGCCAATCAGACGGCTGCTAAGAAAGAGCTGCCCAGTGGGAGGAGCAAAGAGGTGAGAGTCCAGCATCATCTGTTCTCCTCCTCCTCTAGTACCAATCATTTCTCTTTTGGCTCCCTCTGCTCCCTCATTCCTTCTGTTCTCTCCGTTCCCTCATTCCATCTGTTCCCTCATTCCTTCTGTTCTCTCAGGACCAAGCATTCCTTCTGTTCTTTAAACCATCCGTTCCATTCATTCTGGGCGTCATTCCTTTTGTTCTCTCCGTTGAGATTCCTTCTGTTCTGTCAACCATTCCATCCGTTCCCTCATTCCTTCTGTTCTCTCCGTTCCCTCATTCCATCCGTTCCCTCATTCCATCCGTTCCCTCATTCCTTCTGTTCTCTCCGTTCCCTCATTCCTTTTGTTCTCTCCGTTCCCTCATTCCTTCTGTCTCTCCGTTCCCTCATTCCTTTTGTTCTCTCCGTTCCCTCATTCCTTTTGTTCTCTCCGTTCCCTCATTCCTTTTGTTCTCTCCGTTCCCTCATTCCCTCCGTTCCCTCATTCCCTCCGTTCCCTCATTCCCTCTGTTCCCTCATTCCCTCCGTTCCCTCATTCCCTCTGTTCCCTCATTCCCTCTGTTCCCTCTGTTCCCTCATTCCCTCTGTTCCCTCATTCCCTCCGTTCCCTCATTCCCTCCGTTCCCTCATTCCCTCCGTTCCCTCATTCCCTCTGTTCCCTCATTCCCCCCGTTCCCTCATTCCCTCCGTTCCCTCATTCCCTCCGTTCCCTCATTC
This sequence comes from Oncorhynchus gorbuscha, assembly GCF_021184085.1. Taxonomy (NCBI): domain Eukaryota; kingdom Metazoa; phylum Chordata; class Actinopteri; order Salmoniformes; family Salmonidae; genus Oncorhynchus; species Oncorhynchus gorbuscha. The sequence goes on from NC_060188.1 coordinate 2,425,102, forward strand.
CCTCCGTTCCCTCATTCCCTCCGTTCCCTCATTCCCTCCGTTCCCTCATTCCCTCTGTTCCCTCATTCCCTCCGTTCCCTCATTCCCTCTGTTCCCTCATTCCCTCCGTTCCCTCATTCCCTCATTCCCTCATTCCCTCTGCTAGCAACTACCTTTTTATTGTATTTTTAATAAAAATGGAATTTGGATTTTGTTTATTTTCTCTCGAATTGTTTTCATATTATTGCATCGGGCCACACATAGAGTGTTGATTGAATATCTTGGATTAACCTGTGAGGATCTAAAGTCTGTAGATTAGTCTGTAAACATGTGAGTATCTAAAGTCTGTAGATTAAAGTAGTCTGTAAACACTGTGAGTATCTAAAGTCTGTAGATTAAAGTAGTCTGTAAACCTGTGAGTATCTAAAGTCTGTAGATTAAAGTAGTCTGTAAACACTGTGAGTATCTAAAGTCTGTAGATTAAAGTAAAACCTGTGAGTATCTAAAGTCTGTAGATTAAAGTAGTCTGTAAACACTGTGAGTATCTAAAGTCTGTAGATTAAAGTAAACCTGTGAGTATCTAAAGTCTGTAGATTAAAGTAAACCTGTGAGTATCTAAAGTCTGTAGATTAAAGTAAACCTGTGAGTATCTAAAATCTGTAGATTAAAGTAAACCTGTGAGTATCTAAAGTCTGTAGATTAAAGTAAACCTGTGAGTATCTAAAGTCTGTAGATTAAAGTAAACCTGTGAGTATCTAAAGTCTGTAGATTAAAGTAAACCTGTGAGTATCTAAAGTCTGTAGATTAAAGTAAACCTGTGAGTATCTAAAGTCTGTAGATTAAAGTAAACCTGTGAGTATCTAAAGTCTGTAGATTAAAGTAAACCTGTGAGTATCTAAAGTCTGTAGATTAAAGTAGTCTGTAAACACTGTGAGTATCTAAAGTCTGTAGATTAAAGTAAACCTGTGAGTATCTAAAGTCTGTAGATTAAAGTAAACCTGTGAGTATCTAAAGTCTGTAGATTAAAGTAAAACCTGTGAGTATCTAAAGTCTGTAGATTAAAGTAAACCTGTGAGTATCTAAAGTCTGTAGATTAAAGTAAACCTGTGAGTATCTAAAGTCTGTAGATTAAAGACATCTGTTTAGTATCTAAATCTGTAGATTAAAGTAAACCTTATATCTAAAGTCTGTAGATTAAAGTAAACCTTGAGTATCTAAAGTCTGTAGATTAAAGTAGTCTGTAAACACTGTGAGTATCTAAAGTCTGTAGATAAAGTAAACCTGTGAGTATCTAAAGTCTGTAGATTAAAGTAAACCTGAGTATCTAAAGTCTGTAGATTAAAGTAAACCTGTGAGTATCTAAAGTCTGTAGATTATGACTGTATATCTAAAGTCTGTAGATTAAAGTAAACCTGTGAGTATCTAAAGTCTGTAGATTAAAAAACCTGTGAGTATCTAAAGTCTGTAGATTAAAGTAGTCTGTAAACAATGTATTATCTAAAGTCTGTAATTAAAGTAAACCTGTGGTTTGTATCTAAAGTCTGTAGATTAAAGTAAACCTGTGAGTATCTAAAGTCTGTAGATTAAAGTAAACCTGTGAGTATCTAAAGTCTGTAGATTAAAGTAAACCTGTGAGTATCTAAAGTCTGTAGATTAAAGTAAACCTGTGAGTATCTAAAGTCTGTAGATTAAAGAGTCTGTAAACACTGTGAGTATCTAAAGTCTGTAGATTAAAGTAAACCTGTGAGTATCTAAAGTCTGTAGATTAAAGTCCCCCTGTGAGTATCTAAAGTCTGTAGATTAGTGCTGCCTGTGAGTATCTTTGCATAAAGACATCTGGTTTAGTGACCATATTATTAGTATTATTCCTTCTCTCTAGAAAGTATTTTATATTAATCAGACCCATACACTATATTGGATATATACACATGTTGGTGATTCGGCCCTGATGCTGATTGGGAAAGCAGTGGTATATCAGACCATATACCACTGGTATGACAAAACAATTGTTTTTACTGCTCTAATTACATTGGTAACCAATTTATTATAGCAATAAGGCACCTCGGGGTTTGTGATATGTTGCCAACATACCACGGCTAAGGGCTGTATCCAGGCACTCCGCGTTGTGTTGTGCATCAGAAGAACCCCCTGTTGGCGTGGTATATGATTGTATATGTATTACTATTGTTCCTCCTCTCCAGGAGGCTCCCATGCGAGGCTGCTCCACCTCCAGCAGTCCCCTGAGCTCCCCAGCAGCAGTGCTGCCCACCCGCTCCCCTCCTCCACCTCTGGCCTCTCCTCAGGCTTCCTCCCCAGCCCCAGCCAGAGTGCCAAAGCCATCAGCAGCATGTTGGGTAAGGCTGTTTGGGAAACAGTAGCAGTGCTCCGTCTCACACACACACACACACATATACGTGAATACACACACACACACCACACTTACACACACCACACACATACATACACCATACACACATCCTTACCCATCAGCAACATGTTGGGTAAGGCTGTTTGGGAAACAGTAGCAGTGCTCCGTCTCACACACACAAACACACATATACGTGAATACACACACACCACACACATACATACACCATACACACATCCTTACCCATCAGCAGCATGTTGGGTAAGGCTGTTTGGGAAACAGTAGCAGTGCTCCGTCTCACACACACAAACACACATATACGTGAATACACACACACCACACACATACATACACCATACACACATCCTTACCCATCAGCAACATGTTGGGTAAGGCTGTTTGGGAAACAGTAGCAGTGCTCCGTCTCACACACACACACAAACACACATATGCGTGAATACACACACACACCACACTTACACACACCACACACATACACACACCACACACATACATACACCATACACACATCCTTACCCAACAGCAACATGTTGAGTAAAGCTGTTTTGGGAAACTGTGGTGGTACTACATTACCCACAATGCTATGTGTTACATATCCAGTTATGCTATTAGGAAGTATGTTATGTAAGATTTGACAGTGTCAGTCTCAATGCTAGGTAAGGCTCTCTCTCTCATCTCTCATCTCATTTCCCTACCTTGTCATTATCTTATTATAATGTCCTGCTGATTGTTGGTTTGAGCTGTATTTACAACTGAACTGTGTGTGAGAGAGAGAGTTGGTGGTTTGGACTAATCTGAACCTGTCTGACGATCCAATCCTACACACTGCTAGCATATCAAGACAGCACAAACAGATCTGGGACCAGGCACACTGCCAGTATCCCCTGTCTGATGTAGCCTGTTACCATTCTAAATGTGCTGTAACCAACTTCTTTGTTAACCATATGTACCATAGCTTCCCACAGCACATATAGTATGGGACTAGGTTACTAATAATATACCTGGGTTGTGTTCATTGGGTACTGCGTAACAAAATGTTTTGCAACAGAAAACTAAAACAAGCATTTCTTATTGGACCAGGTACATCATTGTAAATAATTTCTTCAGGTTGGTGCCTAATGAACAAGACCCAGGTTACAAATAATGTAGCTAAAGTCTAAAATCACCCTGCTCTCCTCCTCCTCCCTCTCTCTCCCTCTTCTCCTCCTCCCTCTTTCTCCCTCTCCTCCTCCTCCCTCTCTCTCCCTCCCTCCCTCCCTCCCTCCTCCCTCTCTCTCCCTCTCCTCTCCCTCTCCCTCCCTCTCCCTCCCTCCCTCTCCCTCCTCCTCTCTCCCTCTCCCTCCCTCCCTCTCCTCCTCCCTCTCTCTCCCTCTCCTCCTCCTCCCTCTCTCCCCTCTCCTCCTCCCTCTCCCTCTCCCTCCTCCTCCTCTCTCCCTCTCCTCTCCTCCCTCTCTCCCCTCCCTCCCTCTCCTCCTCCTCCTCCCTCTCCTCCTCCTCCCCTCCCTCTCCTCCTCCTCCCTCTCTCTCCCTCCTCCTCCCTCCTCTCCCTCTCTCTCCCCTCCCTCCCTCCTCCTCCCTCTCCTCCCCTCCCTCCCTCCCTCTCTCCTCCTCCCCCTCTCTCCTCCTCCCTCCCTCTCCTCCTCCTCCCTCCCTCTCCCTCTCCCTCTCTCCCCCTCTCCCCTCCCTCCCTCTCCTCCTCCCTCTCCTCCTCCCCTCTCTCCCCTCCCTCCCTCTCCTCCTCCCTCTCTCTCCCTCTCCTCCTCCTCCCTCTCTCTCCCTCCCTCTCCTCTCCCTCCCTCTCCTCCTCCCTCTCTCTCCCTCCCTCTCCTCCTCCTCCCTCTCCCTCCCTCTCCTCCTCCCCCAGGTCCCAGCAGTAAGTTTCGTCACCTGCAGGGTGCGGTGCTTCACAGAGACACGCACTTCACCAACCTGAAGGGGCTCAACCTCACCACGCCCGGGGAGTGTGATGGCTTCTGTGCCAACCGCCATCGTGTGGCCGTGCCCCTCGCCACCGCCGGGGGTCAGATCGCCATCTTTGAGGTACTTCCACACTTAGAAAATGGAAGATAATGTGTCTTTATCCAAAATATTGTAGTATTCTTTTAGTTATTTTCATTTGTCCTTATCTTTATCTTTTTTAAGTGAGCCCTGGTCAAGAAAGCAGAATTCTGCTAAAGTGAGGGTGGTTTATGGCTGTGTCTTATTAGTTGGAGGGGAGTAGACAACATTTCAACTAACATTAAATAATATGCAGCCGCTACAGAATTACATATACAGTAGAATGTCATCAAATAATAGGAATGAATAGTGGAAATAGTCATTTAGGATTTCTGCCACCATATTAGACCAAAGATGTGGCTTTATTGGTTCACACATTAAAGAAAAAGGGATGTATCTCACTGCCCCCCTCCTCAGTTGTCTCAGGCTGGGAAGCTAGCGGACACGGGCCTGCCCACCATCCAGAACTCTGTCAACGTGGCTGACTTCTCCTGGGACCCCTTCAACAGTCACAGGCTGGTGGTGGCGGGCGAGGATGCTAAGATCCGTGTGTGGCAGGTGCCTGAGGGGGGTCTGACAGAGACCCTGACTGAGCCAGAGACCATCCTGCAGGGTAAGACACACTCCACAGGGGCCTGGAGACCAATTCAGTTCAAGTAAAGTAGAATTCAATTGAATGAAGTTAGACTCAGAGCTGGGGCTTTTGGGGTCCAATGTGAAATATCTGATATGTAGATGTGTGAGTGAATGTAGCCACATATGTATCAGTACTCTATCCTTCATTCAATGAGTGACAGAAATTAAATGAACAGGATACCGGTATGCAATTTGCTACAGTGCGTCTTATTATCCTTATATATAGCCGTATACTGTGTGACTTCTGAATCTATCAATCTATCAATCATATCTTGATAGAATGTGAGTGAGTGACAGGGTTTTGACCAATCACAGGCCACACTGAGAAGATCTACTCAGTCAAGTTCCACCCCCTGGCGTCGGGCCTGCTGGCATCCTCCTCCTACGACCAGACGGTGCGCCTGTGGAACCTGGAGTCTGGGGACGAGGTCAAAGCGCTCCGGGGACACCAGGATCAGGTGACGGAGGAGAAGGGAAAGGGGTGGGACATAAGGAATATTGGTATTGGCAGGGGGTGGAACCACTGGTTTTGTTAGAGAATAGGGACGTGGTAAAATGTATCTGGGATAATAATATTGATTGATGGATGGATATTGATTGATTGATCCTACCTAGAGTATGGACAAGGAACGTGCATTTTGCTTGTCTCCTTCGCTTCATTTCAACGTTTCACTCGTTCCTTTCTCTGTTCCCTCTCCTGCCTGGTGTGCATATAGATATTTGGGATGGCGTGGAGTCCGGATGGTAAACTCCTGGCCACGGTGTGTAAGGATGGGAGACTGCGCATCTACGACCCTCGCAAGTCTGCTGACCCAGTACAGGTGTGTGTACAGGAGACCTGAGCAGTTGTTGACCTTTCTGTTTGGAGTATTTCCATATATCTCTCATTCTGCTTCTCTCTCTCTCTGCAGGAGGGTGCAGGTCCTGAGGGCCACAGAGGGGCCCGTGTGGTGTGGGTGTGTGACGGCAAATACCTGATGGTGTCAGGATTCGACAGGTGAATATTTCTCTGTATTTCTGTTTGGTAGTTGAGCTTCAATTTGTGCTTAACAATCCATTTACCTTCATTTAATTCATTCAGTTCATCTTTTGTGTGAATGACCATTCAGTCTGACATGTAGTTCACCCATAATCTTGGTTCACACAAAAAACTGCACCAAAGGCTTTATGGTCCTGGTGAACAAGAGGAAAACAACCCCTCTGACCCGAGACTTCATTGATGATGTCACCACAGTTCACCTCACCTTTGACCCCCGATGTGTTTCCCCCTTCTGCAGTCGCAGTGAGAGAACCCTGTACCTGCACTCCGTTGAGTCCCTGTCCTCCGGGGCCATCGCCAGCGCCCCCACCGACGTCTCACCCTCCACCCTCATTCCCTTCTACGACCCCGACACCAGCGTCGTCATCCTCACCGGAAAGGTAAACGACAACAAACAAACAAATAAACAGAGCATTTATTTTGGATAGAAGAAAATAGAGCCCATATTGACTTGATGTTGTGTTGAAAGTCTGTTACAGACTCTTGTGCTTCATGATAATAATGTCTGCCTAGCCTGGTTCCCGATCTGTTTGTGCTGTCTTGCCAACTCCTATGTCTAGTAGACCACAAAAAACTTTCTGGGACCGGGCTAATTTTGGTGGTGGTGGATTGGTAGATCCATACTGGATTGGTAGATCCATCCATCCCCATACCCAGACTTTGACACGAGTAAACCTTATAAAGGTTTATTTTGACACGAGTAAACCTATACCGCCATTGTTGTTGTTGTTGTTTACATTTACCAGGGTGACACGCGAGTGTACATCTTTGAGATAGTGCCAGAAGCTCCCTATTTCCTGGAATGTGCCAGCTTCAACTCCTCAGAGCCCCACAAGGTATAGACTTTATGTTAACAGCATTTACATCCCTGCTTTTCCCTCTTTCTTTTCTCATTTCCTACATCCTGCTCCTTCTTATTACATGTTTTGTAGTCAATAGATTAAAACATTTCCCTGAATTTGTGACGTGATCTGTCAATCAATTACGCAGGCACCTGTAGACCTGTAGAATCTCTTTGCATGAACTTCCTGTTTCCTGTGTTCAGGGCTTGGCCTTCCTGCCGAAGACTGAGTGTGTGGTGCAAGAGGTCGAGGTGGCCAGGGTCTGAGGCTCAGTAAGACCTCCATAGAGCCAGTGGCCTTCAGAGTCCCCCGCGTCAGAGTGAGTTATGGCTGAACGCTGCTATCTAGTGTATACATGGGGGGAAATAGGAAAAACCTGCAGTTATTTGATGACTTTTCAGACCAGGGCCTCAAAGAACTACCAGTAAAAAGGGTCTGCTATGTGAACCCCTGTTTGTACTTAGTCTGTGGAGTTTGAGCTGTTTGAGTTCTGAACTAATCCTGTGGTGTCTCGTCTCCCTCCTTCCTTCTCTCCGTCCGTCCACAGAAAGAGTTCTTCCAGGATGATGTGTACCCAGACACAGCAGTGTGGTGGGAGTCCTCTCTGACAGCCTCAGCCTGGCTGGCTGGTTCTGATGGGAAGCACCAGTCCGTCAGCCTCAAGCCCAAAGACATGACCCCAGGTAGGGGCTAACCTCAGCTCTGCTCCGCCCAGGCACGTATAGTACAAACAGTGGACTGAAGTCAACAGCATTACTGTTAGATCCACCTTTTGATTGTCAGATGAGAATCCAAGCAGATACAGTTTATAAGGGGCAACCTATCCACTCTTTCATGGGCCAAGTCCTGGGTTTGACAAGATTATCTGCCTTGTGCTTTGACATGATGGTGACACGAGCTAAATCTATTCTGACAGCCAATCGTCAATCAACTCAATGTGAGGCAGAGATCTTCTATAACGTAGAATTGCCGATACAGGCTTTGAGCAAAGTCTTGTGGATCGGTGTACCTGGAATGAAAAAAGGCACAGCACACCAACGTCAAAACCTCATCCTAAGTGTAAAGTATGGTGGAGGGAGCATCATGGTTTGGGGCTGCTTTGCTGCCTCAGGGCCTGACAATTTGCTATCATTGATGGAAAAATGAATTCCCAAGTATTCAAGACATTTTGCAGGAGAATGTTAGGCTCTCTGTCTGCCAATTGAAGCTCAACAGAAGTTGGGTGATGCAACAGGACAACGACCAAAAACACAGAAGTAAATCAACAACAGAATGGCTTCAACAGAAGAAAATACGCCTTCTGGAGTGGCCCAGTCAGAGTCCTGACCTTCTGGAGTGGCCCAGTCAGAGTCCTGACCTTCTGGAGTGGTCCAGTCAGAGTCCTGACCTTCTGGAGTGGCCCAGTCAGAGTCCTGACCTTCTGGAGGGGCCCAGTCAGAGTCCTGACCTTCTGGAGTGGCCCAGTCAGAGTCCTGACCTTCTGGAGTGGCCCAGTCAGAGACCTGACCTTCTGGAGTGGCCCAGTCAGAGACCTGACCTTCTGGAGTGGCCCAGTCAGAGTCCTGACCTTCTGGAGTGGCCCAGTCAGAGTTGTGACCTTCTGGAGTGGTCCAGTCAGAGACCTGACCTTCTGGAGTGGCCCAGTCAGAGTCCTGACCTTCTGGAGTGGCCCAGTCAGAGACCTGACCTTCTGGAGTGGTCCAGTCAGAGTCCTGACCTTCTGGAGTGGTCCAGTCAGAGTCCTGACCTTCTGGAGTGGCCCAGTCAGAGTCCTGACCTTCTGGAGTGGTCCAGTCAGAGTCCTGACCTTCTGGAGTGGCCCAGTCAGAGACCTGACCTTCTGGAGTGGCCCAGTCAGAGTCCTGACCTTCTGGAGTGGCCCAGTCAGAGACCTGACCTTCTGGAGTGGCCCAGTCAGAGTCCTGACCTTCTGGAGTGGCCCAGTCAGAGTCCTGACCTTCTGGAGTGGCCCAGTCAGAGTCCTGACCTTCTGGAGTGGCCCAGTCAGAGTCCTGACCTCAACCTGACTGAGATGCTGTGGCATGACCTGACCTTCTGAGCAGTTCCACCAGACATCCCAAGAATATTGCTGAACTGAAACAGTTTTGTAAAGATGAATGGTCCACAGTTTCCTGACCTTGAAGTGGCCCAGTCAGAGTCCTGACCTTCTGGAGTGGCCCAGTCAGAGTCCTGACCATTGGAGTGGTCCAGTCAGAGTCCTGACCTTCTGGAGTGGTCCAGTCAGTCCTGACCTTCTGGAGTGGCCCAGTCAGAGTCCTGACCTCAACCTGACTGAGATGCTGTGGCATGACCTTCTAACACAGTTCACACAGACATCCCAAGAATATTGCTGAACTGAAACAGTTTTGTAAAGATGAATGGTCCAAAATTCCTCCTGACACAACCAGGTCTGGTCCATATACACATTTGGTTGAGGTTATTGCTGCCAAAGGAGGGTCAACCAGTTATTAAATCACAGGGTTCCACTTTTTCCTTTTCCCACATAGAGTATATACACAGTGGCCCACTGCTATTCTAACACAACCCTGTATATACACAGTGGTCCACTGCTATTCTAACACAACCCTGTATATACACAGTGGCCCACTGCTATTCTAACACAACCCTGTATATACACAGTGGTCCACTGCTATTCTAACACAACCCTGTATATACACAGTGGCCCACTGCTATTCTAACACAACCCTGTATATACACAGTGGTCCACTGCTATTCTAACACAACCCTGTATATACACAGTGGCCCACTGCTATTCTAACACAACCCTGTATATACACAGTGGTCCACTGCTATTCTAACACAACCCTGTATATACACAGTGGCCCACTGCTATTCTAACACAACCCTGTATATACACAGTGGCCCACTGCTATTCTAACACAACCCTGTATATACACAGTGGCCCACTGCTATTCTAACACAACCCTGTATATACACAGTGGTCCACTCCTATTCTAACACAACCCTGTATATACACAGTGGCCCACTGCTATTCTAACACAACCCTGTATATACACAGTGGCCCACTGCTATTCTAACACAACCCTGTATATACACAGTGGCCCACTGCTATTCTAACACAACCCTGTATATACACAGTGGCCCACTGCTATTCTAACACAACCCTGTATATACACAGTGGCCCACTGCTATTCTAACACAACCCTGTATATACACAGTGGCCCACTGCTATTCTAACACAACCCTGTATATACACAGTGGCCCACTGCTATTCTAACACAACCCTGTATATACACAGTGGCCCACTGCTATTCTAACACAACCCTGTATATACACAGTGGCCCACTGCTATTCTAACACAACCCTGTATATACACAGTGGCCCACTGCTATTCTAACACAACCCTGTATATACACAGTGGCCCACTGCTATTCTAACACAACCCTGTATATACACAGTGGCCCACTGCTATTCTAACACAACCCTGTATATACACAGTGGCCCACTGCTATTCTAACACAACCCTGTATATACACAGTGGCCCACTGCTATTCTAACACAACCCTGTATATACACAGTGGTCCACTGCCATTCTAACACAACCCTGTATATACACAGTGGCTCACTGCCATTCTAACACAACCCTGTATATACACAGTGGCCCACTGCTATTCTAACACAACCCTGTATATACACAGTGGCCCACTGCTATTCTAACACAACCCTGTATATACACAGTGGTCCACTGCTATTCTAACACAACCCTGTATATACACAGTGGTCCACTGCTATTCTAACACAACCCTGTATATACACAGTGGCCCACTGCTATTCTAACACAACCCTGTATATACACAGTGGTCCACTGCCATTCTAACACAACCCTGTATATACACAGTGGTCCACTCCCATTCTAACACAACCCTGTATATACACAGTGGCCCACTGCTATTCTAACACAACCCTGTATATACACAGTGGTCCACTGCTATTCTAACACAACCCTGTATATACACCATGGCCCACTGCTATTCTAACACAACCCTGTATATACACAGTGGTCCACTGCTATTCTAACACAACCCTGTATATACACCGTGGCCCACTGCTATTCTAACACAACCCTGTATATACACAGTGGTCCACTGCTATTCTAACACAACCCTGTATATACACAGTGGTCCACTGCTATTCTAACACAACCCTGTATATACACAGTGGCCCACTGCTATTCTAACACAACCCTGTATATACACAGTGGCCCACTGCTATTCTAACACAACCCTGTATATACACAGTGGTCCACTGCTATTCTAACACAACCCTGTATATACACAGTGGTCCACTGCTATTCTAACACAACCCTGTATATACACAGTGGTCCACTCCCATTCTAACACAACCCTGTATATACACAGTGGCCCACTGCTATTCTAACACAACCCTGTATATACACAGTGGTCCACTGCTATTCTAACACAACCCCTCCCAACTCTCTGGTCTCACTGTCTCTGTTTCTGTCTGTCCATCTGTCTGTCTGTCCTCTCAGTGAGTGAGGCGCCCAAGGAGGTCCAAGTGAGAAAGTACCTTCCATCCTCTCACTACCTGGAGGAGAAGACTGACGAGCAGAAGAAAGATGAGGTGTGTGTGTGTGTGTGTGTGTGTGTGTGTGTGTGTGTGTGTGTGTGTGTGTGTGTGTGTGTGTGTGTGTGTGTGTGTGTGTGTGTGTGTGTGTGTGTGTGTGTGTGTGTGTGTGTGTGTGTGTGTGTGTGTGTTGCTATTATCTGAATTAGTGATGCACTGATATTACATTTTTGGCCAATACCGATATCTGATGTTTTCCTTGCCCAAAAAATGATACCAATATTTGTTTTAAATGGCAGCCTTTTAAGTGAAATAGTTAACACACACACATGGGCGCAGGGGTCTAAGGCCCTGCATCTCAGTGCAAGAGGCATTGTGGGATAGGTTAGGAATGCTGTGCTGCACGTGTAGCTGGTGTTATTATGTCATGTCACCTAGTTATATAGGTCTGGTGTTATTGTGTATGTGTCATTATTATGTCACCTACGTTATATAGGTCTGTGGGATAGGTTAGGAATGCTGTGTAGTTGGTGTCATTACGTCATGTACCTACGTTATATAGGTCTGGGATAGGTTAGGAATGCTGTGTAGTTGGTGTCATTACGTCATGTACCTACGTTATATAGGTCTGGGATAGGTTAGGAATGCTGTGTAGTTGGTGTCATTACGTCATGTAGGTCTGTGGGATAGGTTAGGAATGCTGTGCTGCACGTGTAGCTGGTGTCATTACGTCATGTACCTACGTTATATAGGTCTGCACGTCAGCAGATCACCCATATACCCTGCATCCCTATTCTGAACCTGTACAAGCATCTTATCTTAGGGAGTATTTCTCTGTGAGTGCAGCTAGCTAGACGCTTGGTGACCACTTTGTCACGGTAATAGTGTGAATAGTTATTAGTAGTGATGGGATCATCTGTATCATGTATGAATGTTTCATGTTCTGTTCATTTCCACGGCTTTGTGAAGTCCAGACAACTGCTTGCAGATTTTCTATTGGGCTAGACGTAAATATCCTGGTAGCAGATAAACCCACCTAACCAGTTTGAATACAATGGGAAGCCAGTTGATGGACCTTCAGCAGCCAGTTCACTATGCTGTTGAGAGCCTGTGAGAGGGTTTTGTACCTGCAAGACTCATGAATGTTCATTACCTAATAGTGTAGGTTAACAACAAGGATAAACCGATATCTCAATATGTCTTGCTCATATTGATATCATGTTAAATGAGGGATATGGGTACTCACCACTAGTCAGTAGTGGGACTATAGTGTGTTAACCATCTGTCTTGGTACTCACCACTAGTCAGTAGTGGGACTATAGTGTGTTAACCACTAGTCAGTAGTGGGACTATAGTGTGTTAACCATCTGTCTTGGTACTCACCACTAGTCAGTAGTGGGACTATAGTGTGTTAACCATCTGTCTTGGTACTCACCACTAGTCAGTAGTGGGACTATAGTGTGTTAACCATCTGTCTTGGTACTCACCACTAGTCAGTAGTGGGACTATAGTGTGTTAACCATCTGTCTTGGTACTCACCACTAGTCAGTAGTGGGACTATAGTGTGTTAACCATCTGTCTTGGTACTCACCACTAGTCAGTAGTGGGACTATAGTGTGTTAACCACTAGTCAGTAGTGGGACTAAGTGTGTTAACCATCTGTCTTGGTACTCACCACTAGTCAGTAGTGGGACTATAGTGTGTTAACCATCTGTCTTGGTACTCACCACTAGTCAGTAGTGGGACTATAGTGTGTTAACCACTAGTCAGTAGTGGGACTATAGTGTGTTAACCATCTGTCTTGGTACTCACCACTAGTCAGTAGTGGGACTATAGTGTGTTAACCATCTGTCTTGGTACTCACCACTAGTCAGTAGTGGGACTATAGTGTGTTAACCATCTGTCTTGGTACTCACCACTAGTCAGTAGTGGGACTATAGTGTGTTAACCACTAGTCAGTAGTGGGACTATAGTGTGTTAACCATCTGTCTTGGTACCACTAGTCAGTAGTGGGACTATAGTGTGTTAACCATCTGTCTTGGTACTCACCACTAGTCAGTAGTGGGACTATAGTGTGTTAACCACTAGTCAGTAGTGGGACTATAGTGTGTTAACCATCTGTCTTGGTACTCACCACTAGTCAGTAGTGGGACTATAGTGTGTTAACCATCTGTCTTGGTACTCACCACTAGTCAGTAGTGGGACTATAGTGTGTTAACCATCTGTCTTGGTACTCACCACTAGTCAGTAGTGGGACTATAGTGTGTTAACCACTAGTCAGTAGTGGGACTATAGTGTGTTAACCATCTGTCTTGGTACTCACCACTAGTCAGTAGTGGGACTATAGTGTGTTAACCATCTGTCTTGGTACTCACCACTAGTCAGTAGTGGGACTATAGTGTGTTAACCATCTGTCTTGGTACTCACCACTAGTCAGTAGTGGGACTATAGTGTGTTAACCATCTGTCTTGGTACTCACCACTAGTCAGTAGTGGGACTATAGTGTGTTAACCACTGTCTTGTCAGTAGTGGGACTATAGTGTGTTAACCATCTGTCTTGGTACTCACCACTAGTCAGTAGTGGGACTATAGTGTGTTAACCATCTGTCTTGGTACTCACCACTAGTCAGTAGTGGGACTATAGTGTGTTAACCACTAGTCAGTAGTGGGACTATAGTGTGTTAACCATCTGTCTTGGTACTCACCACTAGTCAGTAGTGGGACTATAGTGTGTTAACCATCTGTCTTGGTACTCACCACTAGTCAGTAGTGGGACTATAGTGTGTTAACCATCTGTCTTGGTACTCACCACTAGTCAGTAGTGGGACTATAGTGTGTTAACCACTAGTCAGTAGTGGGACTATAGTGTGTTAACCATCTGTCTTGGTACTCACCACTAGTCAGTAGTGGGACTATAGTGTGTTAACCATCTGTCTTGGTACTCACCACTAGTCAGTAGTGGGACTATAGTGTGTTAACCATCTGTCTTGGTACTCACCACTAGTCAGTAGTGGGACTATAGTGTGTTAACCATCTGTCTTGGTACTCACCACTAGTCAGTAGTGGGACTATAGTGTGTTAACCACTAGTCAGTAGTGGGACTATAGTGTGTTAACCATCTGTCTTGGTACTCACCACTAGTCAGTAGTGGGACTATAGTGTGTTAACCATCTGTCTTGGTACTCACCACTAGTCAGTAGTGGGACTATAGTGTGTTAACCATCTGTCTTGGTACTCACCACTAGTCAGTAGTGGGACTATAGTGTGTTAACCACTAGTCAGTAGTGGGACTATAGTGTGTTAACCATCTGTCTTGGTACTCACCACTAGTCAGTAGTGGGACTATAGTGTGTTAACCATCTGTCTTGGTACTCACCACTAGTCAGTAGTGGGACTATAGTGTGTTAACCATCTGTCTTGGTACTCACCACTAGTCAGTAGTGGGACTATAGTGTGTTAACCACTAGTCAGTAGTGGGACTATAGTGTGTTAACCATCTGTCTTGGTACTCACCACTAGTCAGTAGTGGGACTATAGTGTGTTAACCATCTGTCTTGGTACTCACCACTAGTCAGTAGTGGGACTATAGTGTGTTAACCATCTGTCTTGGTACTCACCACTAGTCAGTAGTGGGACTATAGTGTGTTAACCATCTGTCTTGGTACTCACCACTAGTCAGTAGTGGGACTATAGTGTGTTAACCATCTGTCTTGGTACTCACCACTAGTCAGTAGTGGGACTATAGTGTGTTAACCACTAGTCAGTAGTGGGACTATAGTGTGTTAACCATCTGTCTTGGTACTCACCACTAGTCAGTAGTGGGACTATAGTGTGTTAACCATCTGTCTTGGTACTCACCACTAGTCAGTAGTGGGACCATAGTGTGTTAACCATCTGTCTTGGTACTCACCACTAGTCAGTAGTGGGACTATAGTGTGTTAACCATCTGTCTTGGTACTCACCACTAGTCAGTAGTGGGACTATAGTGTGTTAACCATCTGTCTTGGTACTCACCACTAGTCAGTAGTGGGACTATAGTGTGTTAACCATCTGTCTTGGTACTCACCACTAGTCAGTAGTGGGACTATAGTGTGTTAACCATCTGTCTTGGTACTCACCACTAGTCAGTAGTGGGACTATAGTGTGTTAACCATCTGTCTTGGTACTCACCACTAGTCAGTAGTGGGACTATAGTGTGTTAACCACTAGTCAGTAGTGGGACTATAGTGTGTTAACCATCTGTCTTGGTACTCACCACTAGTCAGTAGTGGGACTATAGTGTGTTAACCATCTGTCTTGGTACTCACCACTAGTCAGTAGTGGGACTATAGTGTGTTAACCACTAGTCAGTAGTGGGACTATAGTGTGTTAACCATCTGTCTTGTCAGTACTCACCACTAGTCAGTAGTGGGACTATAGTGTGTTAACCATCTGTCTTGGTACTCACCACTAGTCAGTAGTGGGACTATAGTGTGTTAACCATCTGTCTTGGTACTCACCACTAGTCAGTAGTGGGACTATAGTGTGTTAACCATCTGTCTTGGTACTCACCACTAGTCAGTAGTGGGACTATAGTGTGTTAACCATCTGTCTTGGTACTCACCACTAGTCAGTAGTGGGACTATAGTGTGTTAACCATCTGTCTTGGTACTCACCACTAGTCAGTAGTGGGACTATAGTGTGTTAACCACTAGTCAGTAGTGGGACTATAGTGTGTTAACCATCTGTCTTGGTACTCACCACTAGTCAGTAGTGGGACTATAGTGTGTTAACCATCTGTCTTGGTACTCACCACTAGTCAGTAGTGGGACTATAGTGTGTTAACCATCTGTCTTGGTACTCACCACTAGTCAGTAGTGGGACTATAGTGTGTTAACCATCTGTCTTGGTACTCACCACTAGTCAGTAGTGGGACTATAGTGTGTTAACCATCTGTCTTGGTACTCACCACTAGTCAGTAGTGGGACTATAGTGTGTTAACCATCTGTCTTGGTACTCACCACTAGTCAGTAGTGGGACTATAGTGTGTTAACCATCTGTCTTGGTACTCACCACTAGTCAGTAGTGGGACTATAGTGTGTTAACCACTAGTCAGTAGTGGGACTATAGTGTGTTAACCATCTGTCTTGGTACTCACCACTAGTCAGTAGTGGGACTATAGTGTGTTAACCATCTGTCTTGGTACTCACCACTAGTCAGTAGTGGGACTATAGTGTGTTAACCACTAGTCAGTAGTGGGACTATAGTGTGTTAACCATCTGTCTTGGTACTCACCACTAGTCAGTAGTGGGACTATAGTGTGTTAACCATCTGTCTTGGTACTCACCACTAGTCAGTAGTGGGACTATAGTGTGTTAACCATCTGTCTTGGTACTCACCACTAGTCAGTAGGGGACTATAGTGTGTTAACCATCTGTCTTGGTACTCACCACTAGTCAGTAGTGGGACTATAGTGTGTTAACCACTAGTCAGTAGTGGGACTATAGTGTGTTAACCATCTGTCTTGGTACTCACCACTAGTCAGTAGTGGGACTATAGTGTGTTAACCATCTGTCTTGGTACTCACCACTAGTCAGTAGTGGGACTATAGTGTGTTAACCATCTGTCTTGGTACTAACCACTAGTCAGTAGTGGGACTATAGTGTGTTAACCATCTGTCTTGGTACTCACCACTAGTCAGTAGTGGGACTATAGTGTGTTAACCATCTGTCTTGGTACTCACCACTAGTCAGTAGTGGGACTATAGTGTGTTAACCATCTGTCTTGGTACTCACCACTAGTCAGTAGTGGGACTATAGTGTGTTAACCATCTGTCTTGGTACTCACCACTAGTCAGTAGTGGGACTATAGTGTGTTAACCACTAGTCAGTAGTGGGACTATAGTGTGTTAACCATCTGTCTTGGTACTCACCACTAGTCAGTAGTGGGACTATAGTGTGTTAACCATCTGTCTTGGTACTCACCACTAGTCAGTAGTGGGACTATAGTGTGTTAACCATCTGTCTTGTCAGTAGTGGGACTATAGTGTGTTAACCATCTGTCTTGGTAGTCAGTAGTGGGACTATAGTGTGTTAACCATCTGTCTTAACCACTAGTCAGTAGTGGGACTATAGTGTGTTAACCACTAGTCAGTCAGTAGTGGGACTATAGTGTGTTAACCATCTGTCTTGGTACTCACCACTAGTCAGTAGTGGGACTATAGTGTGTTAACCACTAGTCAGTAGTGGGACTATAGTGTGTTAACCATCTGTCTTGGTACTCACCACTAGTCAGTAGTGGGACTATAGTGTGTTAACCATCTGTCTTGGTACTCACCACTAGTCAGTAGTGGGACTATAGTGTGTTAACCACTAGTCAGTAGTGGGACTATAGTGTGTTAACCATCTGTCTTGGTACTCACCACTAGTCAGTAGTGGGACTATAGTGTGTTAACCACTAGTCAGTAGTGGGACTATAGTGTGTTAACCATCAGTGTGGGACTATGGTCAGGAGTGGGACTACTCACCACTAGTCAGTAGTGGGACTATAGTGTGTTAACCATCTGTCTTGGTACTCACCACTAGTCAGTAGTGGGACTATAGTGTGTTAACCACTAGTCAGTAGTGGGACTATAGTGTGTTAACCATCTGTCTTGGTACTCACCACTAGTCAGTAGTGGGACTATAGTGTGTTAACCACTCAGTAGTGGGACTATAGTGTGTTAACCATCTGTCTTGGTACTCACCACTAGTCAGTAGTGGGACTATAGTGTGTTAACCATCTGTCTTGGTACTCACCACTAGTCAGTAGTGGGACTATAGTGTGTTAACCATCTGTCTTGGTACTCACCACTAGTCAGTAGTGGGACTATAGTGTGTTAACCATCTGTCTTGGTACTCACCACTAGTCAGTAGTGGGACTATAGTGTGTTAACCATCTGTCTTGGTACTCACCACTAGTCAGTAGTGGGACTATAGTGTGTTAACCACTAGTCAGTAGTGGACTATAGTGTGTTAACCATCTGTCTTGGTACTCACCACTAGTCAGTAGTGGGACTATAGTGTGTTAACCATCTGTCTTGGTACTCACCACTAGTCAGTAGTGGGACTATAGTGTGTTAACCATCTGTCTTGGTACTCACCACTAGTCAGTAGTGGGACTATAGTGTGTTAACCATCTGTCTTGGTACTCACCACTAGTCAGTAGTGGGACTATAGTGTGTTAACCATCTGTCTTGGTACTCACCACTAGTCAGTAGTGGGACTATAGTGTGTTAACCATCTGTCTGTACTACAGCTGTTGAGTGCCATGATAGGCAAGCTGGGGAACATGGATGACAACCCTCTACCACAGGAGTCCTTCCAGGGAGTAGAAGACGATGAGTGGGTGAGTGACACACACACAAACACAAATGTACACACACACACAGAAACACAAATGTACACAAACACAAATGTACACACACACAAACACAAATGTACACACACACAAACACAAATGTACACACACACACATTTACCCATGCTCTTGTGTCTTTCAGGGTGACTAGTGTGTGTTGCCTTGCGGACCAATCAGGGTCCAGCAGTAGCCAAGGGCCTGTTGGACTGAAACGTGTCATTCCTGTGTGCCACTGATGTGTCCTATGTCAAAAGAACATCTCTCAAACGCATAACATTAACCTGTCATTAGGGTTGTAAAATTCTGTCAACAAAATGTCTAGCTTTTCCAGAAATACCAATTGGAGAGCCCTACCTCCCATATCCTTGTATCATCCTCTAATACTCTGAGTAAGTAGATGTTGCCTCTAACCATTGACTGAATCAGGATCAGATATGTTTTCCTCCCCATAATGTTTAAAGGTAGGACTGGGGTTTGGGAATCTGATCCCAGGTCTGTTGTTAAAGGCAACCTCACCCCAATTTGACCTTTGACTTGCAGCTGCCTTGTACTGTAAATAGCTAACATTCCTACCAGGCTAGATAGTTAAATGACTCCCAGCACTCCCTTACAACCCAGCCCTTACCGCCACACTGGATGGACACCTGCGTGTCTGTCACCACTCCTAACCTAACACCTGTGTGTCTGTCACCACTCCTAACCTGTGTGTCTGTCACCACTCCTAACCTAACACACCTGTGTGTCTGTCACCACTCCTAACCTAACACCTGTGTGTCTGTCACCACTCCTAACCTAACACCTGTGTGTCTGTCACCACTCCTAACCTAACACCTGTGTGTCTGTCACCACTCCTAACCTAACACCTGTGTGTCTGTCACCACTCCTAACCTAACCTGTGTGTCTGTCACCACCTGTGTGTCTGTCACCACTCCTAACCTAACACCTGTGTGTCTGTCACCACTCCTAACCTAACACCTGTCTGTCACCACTCCTAACCTTACACCTGTGTGTCTGTCACCACTCCTAACCTAACACCTGTGTGTCTGTCACCACTCCTAACCTTACACCTGTGTCTGTCACCACTCCTAACCTTACACCTGTGTGTCTGTCACCACTCCTAATAATAATGCTAGACCACTTTACATATGAACCATAGTCCATAATCTTCTAAACACAGTAACTATGACTAGAACCATGCTCCTGAATACAGTATCTTGGTCTTCCAGGCACATCCTATGCATCACTATACATTAACACACACACACACACACACACACACACACACACACACACACACACACACACACCACACACACACACACACACACACACACACACACACACACACACACACACACACACACACACTTCCTAAACACACTAACATGACAAACTAGAACACATGCTCCTGAATACAGTCATCTATGGTCTTCCAGATTTACCACCTCCTATGCATCACTATACATTAACACACACACACAACACACACACACACACACACACACACACACACACACACACACACACACACACACACACACACACACACACACACACACACACACACACACACACACACACACACACACACACACACACAAAGACTCACACTCCACCTGGATATCTCCAGCTCCTGTAGTCCGTGGATGTTGGATGGTCTGTGGCATCCCCATCCGATCTCAACAACACACAGACAGGGTACAACAGGGTAAACAGCCTTCAGGTTACAGCATGGCTGGCTTCTATTGATAGGAATAGAATATTGTTTTGTTGTTTAGGTAGCTTCATTCTCTGGCCAGTGATAAAGACCTACTAACAGTCCTGTACCACTCCAGGGTCGTGTTCATTAATCACCAAACGTGTTCCGTGGCGTGCTGTAATGAACGTGGCCCAGGTGCATATCTTAGTTCAGCCAGCAGATCTTGGGAGATAGTTTATAGCATCGGGGCTGCGCTCTGTTTTGGGGGACTCTGTTTTGTGTGACGTTCTTCCATGTGGGTGTCATGTATTGAGACGCCAAAACACCCCTGTGGGAGTTGTACAGCAGTGTGTCTGTGGATCTCTGAGGTTGTAATGTGGTGGGAAGTGGTATGTATCTGTACCTTTCTTTCTACATTGATAGACTGTATAACTGGAATTCCTGTACCTCATATGTTAACACTTCATCTTAAGACTGTTATTGAAGTATTCCTCACTAAAGGAGCTCATTCTTTTATTATACTGTAGTAAACAATCATTTTGTAACTTTGACTTAATAACTTCCAGTATTAATACTATATGATGCAATCACAGCAGCCATGATCAAGACTAGTACATCACACGACAATACTTTTAATAGTCTAATCCAAGTCTGATCCAACCAATCATGTTGTTTACAATGACAGAAAGACTGGAACCAACCAAGCATTCTTGAATAGTAGTCAGACTCAGAGTTTACACAGGCAGTCCAATTCTGTCATGTGTTTTTTAATTGGTCTTTAAACCAATCAGATAAGAGCTTTTTGCCAGTACTTGGGCAACATATCAGAATTGGGCTGCCTGTGTAAACGCAGCCATTGTGGAGTACTTGAAAAGGGAACAGACACCAATGCATTGACTGTAGGGCCTAGATATTGTTGGTGTCAGTGATTGTGTGTTTGTCATGTGTTTTGTGCCTGTAATCTCTCAGATGTCTTACATTGTTCTTTGGGAAATTAACAAAAAGAAACATCTCTTTTATACTTTGAATAAAGCATTATTTCTCTGTCTGTCTTATGAATAATGGTTTCATGGGAATGTTCATGTTGCCTTGCAATAAACAACTGTTTGAACCTTGAACCAATGCCATTTCTTTGTCTTTCAATGTGTTGCTTAAAACAAAAGTATGTTTAAAGGGGGAAATGTTTGTTAATCTCAAAGAAAAAGGGGTAAACTAGTAAATGTACTTATGTCATGATGTTGCCAGGAGATTCCGACTCGACCTGTAGTGGTGTTTCCCTATAAACTGCCTCTGGCACAGGAGAGAGCTGTCTGTCACACGTCCACAAGAATCAGCTTTCCAAACATTACTCTTTTGGGGTGAAGTTCCATTTATTCCACAAGAATCAGCTTTCCAAACATTACTCTTTTGGGGTGAAGTACCATTTATTCCACAAGAATCAGCTTTCCAAACATTACTCTTTTGGGGTGAAGTTCCATTTATTCCACAAGAATCAGCTTTCCAAACATTACTCTTTTGGGGGGAAGTTCCATTTATTCCACAAGAATCAGCTTTCCAAACATTACTCTTTTGGGGTGAAGTTCCATTTATTCCACAAGAATCAGCTTTCCAAACATTACTCTTTTGGGGTGAAGTACCATTTATTCCACAAGAATCAGCTTTCCAAACATTACTCTTTTGGGGTGAAGTTCCATTTATTCCACAAGAATCAGCTTTCCAAACATTACTCTTTTGGGGTGAATTTCCATTTATTCCATATATAAATGGCTCCAAAACACATATTCCTATAGAAGAGGGTACAGAGAGATGGACTCTATAAGCTGTATCTGTGATACGGTAATTACTGTATGTGCTCTCTTCTCACCTGATAAACCTTCCTGATCACCTGTGTTTATTATATACACACATGACCAGTGACCCATGACCCCAACATATAGTGCCCTCTAGTGTACAAAACAAGTAAAAATGACCCTCGACAGATACCAGATACACAACTCATAAACAGGCCAAAATGGCTCCTACACTACCATTACGCTTGTTTACACTGAGCTGCACTGGGGTCAGAGAGCATGACTGTAGATCAAGACACTGCAGAGCCGACGTGAGATATGGCTTGGGAAAAGTACCTCAATCCAGGATTGAGAAATGTGTTGTTCTCCCATTATCCCAACTGTTACACCGGGAAGATTGAACAACTGTAGTTTTTCCGAAAGCTGCCCTTTTCATCTTCATGCTAATGGCACTAGAACTTGTGTTGAACAACATCATCCCTTGTGGGGAATGGCTTAGTATGGCAAACTTTCCCCCAACTATGGATGCTTGTTTGAGGTACAGTAATTCATTGGTAATCCATATCATTGTTGTCAAGGATGCATTAACAAAGTCAGTAAACAGCCACACACAAGAACATGGTTGTCGTTGAATTGTTTATTTCTTTGTTCGAGCTCTTCTTTGTTCGAGTTTATTTCTTTGTTCGACGGTTACAACAGAGCCTGGGCGCGAACCCAGGGACTCTGATGGCACAGCTGGCGCTGCAGTACAGCGCCCTTAACCACTGCGCCACCCGGGAGACCTTTCAAAGCACTTTCTACCCAGCTTGAGGATAAAAAGGGCAGCTTTCCGGAAAAATTAGCAGTCATTCAATCTTTCCGGTGCAACAATGGGACAATTCGTAGTACAATGTATTCCTCATCCCTGGATTGAGGTCATGCTGTCCGACCCTAGTGCAGCTAGCTGTTAGCACACAAGTCTGGTCTGCTGGCAAGACGTGATGATGAAGGCTGTGCAATGAAAATTGGTGCAATTTAAACAGCCATCCACTAGAGAGCAGTATTTTTATACAGAGAGAGCACCGGTTTGTGGATCTTCACCAAACTCGAATATCTTTGTTCCGAGTTTGGCCCTTGAATTTTGAACCTACTGCGACCTTGATGGGTGTACATGTGAAAACGCCGTGCTCCTCCACGGTCTTATTGTGTACTGTACTGTAAATAATCGGATAAACGCAATGGTGAGATATTTTTGTATTTTGAAACGCTATGAATAGCTGTGTCGTGATTAGGGAAACTGTGAAGGAGAAACGCTGCTTGCTTCTCTTGCTATAGCCCGCACACCTTGCCAATCTTGGCTATCTAATTTAGCTTATGCAACCGTAATGTATCCTTGATATGTCTTCTATCTTTGTAGCTAACGTTAGGTAGCTGGCTCATATTGTTGCTTTAATAAGCGAGCTAACTACACACATATAAACGCAAAATATAAAGTGTTGTTGGTCCCATGTTTCATGAGATGATCTAATAGATCCCAGAAATATTCCATATGAACAGAAAGCTTATTTCTCAATGCTGTGTGCAAATGTTTTGCTACCCGGTCAGTGAGCATTTATCCTTTGCCAAGATAATCCATCCACCTGACTGGTGTTGCATATCAAGAAGCTGTTTAAACAGCATGGTCAATATATATAGGTGCACCTTGTGCCGGGGAGAATAAATGGCCACTCTAAAATGTACAGTTTTGTCACACAACGCAATGCCACAGATGTCTGAAGGTTTGAGGAGACGTGCATTTGTCATGCTGACTGCAGGAATGTCCACCAGAGCTGTTGCCAGATAATTGAGTGTTCATTTCTCTACCATAAGCTGCCTCCGTCTTTTTAGAGAATTTGGCAGTACGTCCAACCGGCCTCCCAACCGCAGAACGCGTGTATGGCATTGTGTGGGCGAGCGGTTTGCTGAGTGCCTCATGGTGACGGTGGGGTTATGGTATGGGCAGACATAAGCTACAGACAACGAATACTATTGAATTTTATTGATGGCAATTTAAATGCCCCTAGATATCGTGACAAAATCCTGATGCACATTGTCGTGTCATTCACCTCGTGTTTTAGCATGACAATGCACGGCCCCTTGTCGCAAGGATCTGGAAGCTGAAACTGTGCCAGTTCTTCCATGGCCTGCATACTCACCAGACGTGTCACCCATTGAGCATGTTTGGGATGCTCTGGCTCGACATGTACGACAGCGTGTTCCAGTCCCAGACAATACCCAGAAACTTGCACTGCATAAGGCAAATGGTGGTCACATCAGATACTGACTGGTTTTCTGATCCACGCCCCTACCATTTTTTAAAGGTATCTGTGATAGATTAGGGCCTAATGAATTTATTTCAATTGACTGATATCCTTAAATGAATTGTAACTGAGTAAAATTGTAGAAACGATTGCATGTTATGTGTTTGTTCAGGGTAGTTAATGATGCTCTCATCAGCACTGCGCATACAGCACAGTCACTGTGTGCTTCAGACCTGCTCTACCTTTGCCCGCTCTGTCTGATCTAATACTTCTGTAACAGTATGACCATGGCTGGTTCACAATGTTGCCTGTCAACACAATGTTCCTGAAACTAATCAGGTCTAATGCTCTCTGGGGGAGAAGTGGTTTTGGTTTATATTGCGGTCGCCATTCATTCATTATGAGCTGTAATCTGTGGCGAGACTAGGCCGCCTTGAGCCAAACCAGACTGTTGCTTTCTGTTGACGTAAAGTGGAACTAACAATCTCTCGTCTTTGTGTAGGCAAAATATCTTGCGCAGATCATTGTCATGGGGGCGCAGGTAGTAGGACGGGCGTTTGCACGTGCATTGCGGCAAGAATATGCAGGTATGTTCCAACTCAACGATGCTTTTGTATGGTATTTCAATGTCAAATGGACTGTGAAAACGTCTCATTTAGGGCAATTAAATCTGTCTTTCTGTCTCTGATAGAGAAACAAACTGTTGCATTAATGTTCCTTACCTGAGAAGGTGACCAACCTGGTCTCTTCTGTCTCTCTACCTGTCTCTGAGAGAGAAACAAACTGTTGCATTAATGTTCCTTACCTGAGAAGGTGACCAACCTGGTCTCTTCTGTCTCTGAGAGAGAAACAAACTGTTGCATTAATGTTCCTTACCTGAGAAGGTGACCAACCTGGTCTCTTCTGTCCCTCTACCTGTCTCTGATAGAGAAACAAACTGTTGCATTAATGTTCCTTACCTGAGAAGGTGACCAACCTGGTCTCTTCTGTCTCTGAGAGAGAAACAAACTGTTGTATTAATGTTCCTTACCTGAGAAGGTGACCAACCTGGTCTCTTCTGTCTCTGAGAGAGAAACAAACTGTTGTATTAATGTTCCTTACCTGAGAAGGTGACCAACCTGGTCTCTTCTGTCTCTGAGAGGGAAACAAACTGTTGTATTAATGTTCCTTACCTGAGAAGGTGACCAACCTGGTCTCTTCTGTCTCTCTACCTGTCTCTTGATAGAGAAACAAACTGTTGTATTAATGTTCCTTACCTGAGAAGGTGACCAACCCGGTCTCTTCTGTCTCTCTACCTGTCTCTGATAGAGAAACAAACTGTTGTATTAATGTTCCTTACCTGAGAAGGTGACCAACCTGGTCTCTTCTGTCTCTGTCTGCAGCCAGTCAAGCTGCAGCGGAGGCCAGGGGGCGTGCCGGACAGCAGTCAGCAGCAGCCTCTAGTCTCACTGGGATGACCTTACAGGAGGCCCAGCAGATCCTTAATATCGCCACGCTCACCCCTGAGGAGCTCCAGAAGGTACACACACTTTAAAGTACATTGAAGGCAACACCCAGAGAACACAGGCCCTGTCCCTGCCTCTCCCCTTCCCCTAGGAACTTCACAGCACACAGATGATTGGATGGGTATTAACAATGTACCGGTACCTCCATCTTGTCCCCTAACAGGTTAGGAGGAGATGTTGCATGTCGTCCATCTTGTCCCCTAACAGGTTAGGAGGAGATGTTGCATGTCGTCCATCTTGTCCCCTAACAGGTTAGGAGGAGATGTTTCATGTCGTCCATCTTGTCCCCTAACAGGTTAGGAGGAGATGTTGCATGTCGTCCATCTTGTCCCCTAACAGGTTAGGAGGAGATGTTGCATGTCGTCCATCTTGTCCCCTAACAGGTTAGGAGGAGATGTTTCATGTCGTCCATCTTGTCCCCTAACAGGTTAGGAGGAGATGTTGCATGTCGTCCATCTTGTCCCCTAACAGGTTAGGAGGAGATGTTGCATGTCGTCCATCTTGTCCCCTAACAGGTTAAGATGTTGCATGTTAGGAGGAGACATCTTGTCCCCTAACAGGTTAGGAGGAGATGTTGCATGTCGTCCATCTTGTCCCCTAACAGGTTAGGAGGAGATGTTGCATGTCGTCCATCTTGTCCCCTAACAGGTTAGGAGAGGAGATTGTCCCATCTTGTCCCCTAACAGGTTAGGAGGAGATGTTGCATGTCGTCCATCTTGTCCCCTAACAGGTTAGGAGGAGATGTTGCATGTCGTCCATCTTGTCCCCTAACAGGTTAGGAGGAGATGTTGCATGTCGTCCATCTTGTCCCCTAACAGGTTAGGAGGAGATGTTGTCCCCTAACCGGTTAGGGGAGAGATGTTTCATGTCGTCCATCTTGTCCCCTAACAGGTTAGGAGGAGATGTTGCATGTCGTCCATCTTGTCCCCTAACAGGTTAGGAGGAGATGTTGCATGTCGTCCATCTTGTCCCCTAACAGGTTAGGAGGAGATGTTGCATGTCGTCCATCTTGTCCCCTAACCGGTTAGGAGGAGATGTTGCATGTCGTCCATCTTGTCCCTAACAGGTTAGGAGGAGATGTTGCATGTCCATCTTGTCCCCTAACAGGTTAGGAGGAGATGTTGCATGTCGTCCATCTTGTCCCCTAACAGGTTAGGAGGAGATGTTGCATGTCGTCCATCTTGTCCCTAACAGGTTAGGTTAGGAGGAGATGTTGCATGTCGTCCATCTTGTCCCCTTAGGAGGAGATGTTGCATGTCGTCCATCTTGTCCCCTAACCGGTTAGGAGGAGATGTTGCATGTCGTCCATCTTGTCCCCTAACAGGTTAGGAGGAGATGTTGCATGTCGTCCATCTTGTCCCCTAACAGGTTAGGAGGAGATGTTGCATGTCGTCCATCTTGTCCATCTTGTCCCCCCCTAACAGGTTAGGAGGAGATGTTTCATGTCGTCCATCTTGTCCCCTAACAGGTTAGGAGGAGATGTTGCATGTCGTCCATCTTGTCCCCTAACAGGTTAGGAGGAGATGTTGCATGTCGTCCATCTTGTCCCCTAACAGGTTAGGAGGAGATGTTGCATGTCGTCCATCTTGTCCCCTAACAGGTTAGGAGGAGATGTTGCATGTCGTTAATCCCTGTCCAGTCATATTTACACAAGTGTATATGGGCTCGGGCGCAGGCTAGAGAGTTTTCTGGACAGGGTCACACTCACAAATTTAGAAGACAGGAAGTTCCTTCGTGTGGCCTACATACAAGACAGACAAGTGTGTGTATATGGAGGTAAATGTATTTCCATATTAGGCCTTTGGTGGGGCCAACCTGTTCATAACTGACCTGCTGTACTTTGTCAACAGAACTATGAACACCTTTTTAAAGTCAATGACAAGGAGGTGGGCGGATCTTTCTATCTACAGTCCAAGGTGAGGTTCAATTTCCAGTATCGAGCCATCTCTGTGCGAGTCCGTGCTTATTAGTGCCAGAGAGGCTTGAAACCATGTGACTCAACAAGCAATTGCTTCCTTGTAACCATGGAGACTCAGACCACCTCCTTGAGGTATTCATAGGGCGTAATGGCAAGTTGAGTCTCTTGGGTTTCATACCTCTTTGGTGCTTGTACAGAGCCTTGCACAGAGCTGTCCTGATGATCATTAAATTAGGCTGGTGATGGGGCACATTCTTAGACCTGTAGTCACTATCATGATCTTGCCTTATATTAGGACTAGAGGTCGACTGATTATGATTTTTCAACGCTGATACCCATTATTGGAGGACCAAAAAAGACGTTACAGATTAATATTTGTAATAATGACAATTACAACAATACTGAATGAACACTTATTTTAACTTGATATAATACATCAATAAAATCAATTTGGCCTCAAATAAATAATGAAACATGTTCAATTTGGTTTGAAAAATGCAAAAAAAAAGTGTTGGAGAAGAACGTAAAAGTGTAATATGTGCTATTTAAGAAAGCTAATGTTTAAGTTCCTTGCTCAGAACATATGAAAGCTGGTGGTTCCTTTTAACATGAGTCTTCAATATTCCCAGGTAAGAAGTTTTAGATTGTAGTTATTATAGGACTATTTCTCTCTATACCATTTGTATTTCTTATGCATTTGACTATTGGATGTTCTGATAGGCACTTTAGTATTGCCAGTGTAACAGTATAGCTTCCGTCCCTCTCCTCGCTCCTACCTGGGCTCAAACCAAGAACACATCGACAACAGCCACCCTCGAAGCAGCATTACCCATGCAGAGCAAGGGGAACAACTACTCCAAGTCTCAGAGAGAGTGACGTTTGAAACGCTATTAGCGCGCACCCCGCTAACCAGCTAGCCATTTCACATCGGTTACACCAGCCTCATCTCGAGAGTTGATAGGCTTGAAGTCATAAACAGTGCAATGCTTGATGCACAACGAAGAGCTGCTGGCAAAATGCACGAAAGTGCTGTTTGAATGAATGCTTACGAGCCTGCTCGTTCTGCCCCTGAACAAGGCAGTTAACCCACCGTTCCTAGGCTGTCATTGAAAATAAGAATGTGTTCTAAACTGACTTGCCTAGTGAAATAAAGGTGTAAAAAAACAACTTGTAATCGGCCGACCTCTAATTAGGACACCGTGTGTGTGTGTGTGTGTGTGTGTGTCCGTCCCTCTGTGTATTTGAAGGTGGTGAGAGCGAAGGAGCGTCTAGATGAGGAGCTCTCTATTCAGACACAGGACAGTCAACCCAAACCCCCACCAGAGCAGAAGCAACAGACTCCAGAAACATGAACCGCCCCCCTCCCTACCCCACCCACTGTAAATTATACCCTCAATAAAAGCCTTATCCTTTTCTCAACCCGTGTCTCTGTGTGTATGACTCTTTACGAGATCAGGGTCGTGTTCATTATGTGCCAAACGTAAGAAACCGGACTGAATCGGGGAGGTTCTATACCTGGAATTGGCCAATAAGAAACACTTATTTTCATTTTCCGCATTGTGCTCTAATGATCACAACCTGTGAATTAGACCTGGGTCACATCTATATCACAATGCTGCCTCTGTGTGGTTGGTCACAGCAGTGTAAGCCTCCATAATGGAAGAATTTAGCAGTTTCTGTTACTAGTAGAGCCATCCTGTGCCATTATCCAATACGTATATGATCGTCTGTGTTGACCTGTCATTCAGGGTTCCCCACCTGAGGAGTAGAGCCATCCTGTGCCATTATCCAATACGTATATGATCGTCTGTGTTGGCCTGTCATTCAGGGTTCCCCACCTGTTTTAATCACCACCTGTTTACATAGCAGTTTGCAAACAATGTCATATTTTTAATCATGTAGTTAATAAAGCCCCATACAAATAAGAGCCGTGTTCAAATACCCATAGTAACATGTATACTACATACTTAATGAGAATGAGTTCATTCTAGTATACTGTAAGTGTAATCAATGGTATTCTTTCAGTTGAGCGTACTAGCGCTTAGAATAGCGCTGTCTCCCGGAAGTTGATGCTGTTGCTATGCAACGTCTTGCTAGAATAAAAAGTATTTTTTTAGACATTTTACGACTTCGGGTGTGTTCGTAAATTCATGATAAAGTTGGGAGAGAACATGCAATTCTGGTGCAGCACATGCTACCTACACAGTTACATGTGTAGGCTAGCGAATTTAATTTAGAATTAAAAAATAAATAAATCCCAGAATGTTATTTCCTACTTCTTTCTCTCCTGTTGCTTCCTTCCTTGCTTTCAACAGTTAATTGAAATACGTTAAGTTGTCCGTATCTTTATCATTCTAATGACATGTTTGCATAATAGAGGACTAGAATTAGATGCAGACTGCTTTTAATTATCTTCACGAAGATTGAATGGTTATGGGTCTGAATAAATATCTGCTATAGACTTCCCCCATCACACGTTCATCTTCTTTCAAACTCCCCGTGAGTTCTATTGGCTGCTGTGTTTTAACATTCAGCAAAGAGCTTGCATCCCTCTTTGAGTAGTTTATTGGTATAAGAAATGCAACAACAACAAAAAGTCCAGCAAGCTATTCTAGTCTAGCTTTTCCTACATGAGACCAAGAGCTAAGCAGTGTTCTTTCAAAGTAGAGGCCAGCGGAACACAGGTGTGTGTGTTTAGCTCAAGAGACAGAGGCTATACATTTGAAGTTATGCATAACCCATCATTCATTACTTAAATATAACACAAATACTGCATTGAATGTACTACCTGAAAGAGGTAGGCTAGGACATCTATATCACCACCTATATTATCTATTTTGGATGCAATTTGAATGGAATTGAGAGACTGCAAGAGAGTGCTTGCGTGTGCACTGATTTAAAGCAACGATGTTCAAGTGATAGGCTGTTTTAAAACTCTGCAGCTACAATAAAAGATATATATCTTTACAACAAAACAAATTAGGTGACCCCAAAAGCCATTAGGTCTGTATATTACTGTATCATAGGCTATGCTGCAGCATGTAGTCCTCCCCTGTCACCAGAAAACAAGTGACCATGATGGGTCTACAGGGTGATAGGTCTACAGGGTGATGGGTCTACAGGGTGATAGGTCTACATGATGATAGGTCTACATGATGATAGGTCTACATGATGATAGGTCTACATGATGATAGGTCTACATGATGATAGCTCTACAGGAAGATAGGTCTACATGATGACAGCTCTACAGGATGATAGGTCTACAGGATGATAGGTCAACATGATGATAGGTCTCTACATGATGATAGGTCTACAGGATGATAGGTCTACATGATGACAGCTCTACAGGAAGATAGGTCTACATGATGACAGCTCTACAGGATGATAGGTCTACAGGATGATAGGTCTACAGGATGATAGGTCTACATGATGACAGCTCTACAGGAAGATAGGTCTACATGATGACAGCTCTACAGGATGATAGGTCTACAGGATGATAGGTCTACATGATGATAGCTCTACATGATGATAGCTCTACATGATGACAGCTCTACAGGAAGATAGGTCTACATGCATTGTGAACTTCCCTCCATAGTGAGGTGGGCTGCCTGTCTGAAGGCCGTAGAGAAGGCCAGAGAGAAGCCATGTTTAGACATTGCATATAATTTAACAGTTCCATTTCAGGTCATGCTGTTTATATAACTAATAAATAATTATCCCTGGAAAATGGAGTGGTTTTGGGTGGTAAATCTCGGTATCCGGGTTTTCGCCATTCAACCCTGGTTTTGACCCTCGCTTGTCTGGGAAATAATCCCTCATAAGTGAGTCCTTGCTGATGTTGTGATGTCATCCTAACGCAGGTCAATGTTGCCACTGATGTGTTCAAGGATCTGACATTGTCAAAGCCAACTGCGTCATTCCATGAATCAGAGGACTCTACAACTATCTGAGGGTGTGTCCCAATTCTCCAAACGTTCCCCATAATGGTGTAAGCATTGGCTTACATTGATCCACCACTGAGAATAGTGGCCAGCTTGACAAAGCCTAAAGAAATCAATTGACAAGTGCCTGAGCAGAACTCAACAAACAGAAGACGCTGTACCCAATAGGAGAGATGGAAGAGGAAGCCAGACACCCCACTCAGTGTTTTTGTATTTTATTTGATGGTTTAATGAAAGTCAATGAACTATTAGAGTGTTAACCAAAATGTGTCCTCAGGACCCCAAGAGCTGCATGTTTTTTTCTCTCCATAGCACTACACAGCTTATTCAAATAATACAAGCTTGATGATGTGTTGGTTATTTGAATCAGCTGTGTAGTGCTATGGGGGCAGGACCGAGTTTGGGAAACACTTGTTGACCAGACCTGTTGACCAGACCCAGTTGCTCTTGCATTGGTTTCTATGGGAGACACACCCAGTTAATTTGACTGGAAATGACCATGTAAAATGGTAAACGGCTTGAGTGAACTATCTTCATTTATCCACCATCTTTGCCCTTTAGCCAATCAACAGAGATTTTGGAGTACCCATAGTGATGGATAGAGGGTGCACTTGCCACAAGACCAGAGATTGTAGTACCTCATCAACCCACATCTGACATCTGCTGCTGATCCCAATGGCTGATTCTCTGTCATTCTGGAAGACACAGCAGTTCCTGTCTAACACTGAGCAGAATTGCTGCCTAGTTCAAGCATCCTTTTCAGTTGTGGAGCATCTCTTCAGCATTGGAGGGCATGTCATCAGAGGCAACAGCTGGTCACTTTTAAAAAGCCACTTATAAACTTGAGTTGTCATGGAATCATTTTGAACACTTAAAATATAGTTAAGATGTGATTTAAAAACTATATACGGTGTGGTGTGTGTGATGCAGCACTCCAGATGTAGTAACTGAAAAATGACAAATAAATTGTATCAAATGCGACTTTATTAAACATTTTCTTTCCATTGACATTATCGTAATAAAATTCCTCTAAAACAGAAGCACACAGCTATGTTGTACCAATGGGAGACACAGCTATGTTGTACCAATGGGATACACAGCTATGTTGTACCAATGGGAGACACAGCTATGTTGTACCAATGGGAGACACAGCATGTTGTACCAATGGGAGACACAGCTATGTTGTACCAATGGGAGACACAGCTATGTTGTACCAATGGAGACACAGCTATGTTGTACCAATGGGAGACACAGCTATGTTGTACCAATGGGAGACACAGCTATGTTGTACCAATGGGAGACTTTTACAACTCTAAAATGAAGCATGTTCAAGAACCTCGAGAACACGATCCCAGGAAAAATATATATTCATATATATATATATATATTTCATTTTTCATATACTTTTATATCTTCTATATTTTCACTTACAATAAAAGGCACTTGGAATATGTTTTAAAATACTGACATTTAAAATATCTCAAAAAATGTGCAAAAAAATAACTTGGATACAGGCCTCTGGTGGCCTTAGTCTTGAATTAACCCTTTGCACACTGCTGTGGCACCAGTCAATGAATGGCATCCCTTGTAAGGGGCACTAATATTGCTAGCTATCACAATTTAGTGCCCCAGATGTTCCTGTGTTCAGCACATACTGTGACTCTCGTTATAGCTTCATTATTCATTGGCGTCAATTAGCTTCTTGTTTTTTAACCCTTTCGGTAAAAGTACCGCTTCTTTTCAACTATGACAGATAGGGGTTCATTCTAAAAAAAAGAAAACATCAATCCAACATAAGAGTTATTGCTATTGATCCTCAAAACCAGCAAATTACAGAACCATATCAACCCACTGAGAATCAATTGACTTATACATTTGATATTTTCAACTGTTGGCAATTATTTATTATAATTGGCACATCCCCTATAATATAAAGACTCCTGGGGAAGACAAAAGTGCAGAACATTACATGACAGAACGTGCCCAAAGGGTTAATGATTCAAACAGCTTATTTTATATTGAAATATGTGGAACCTGGAATAGGATCCGTGTCAATTTCAGCTTTCTCCACCCAGCAGCCTAGGGAACCCTAGCCTGGTCCCAGATCCGTTTGTGCTGTCTAGCCAACTCCTATTGTCATTGTCATGAATTCGCCAGACTGAACAAACAGATCTGGGACCACGCTATAGAACACTCCTCTCTCTCTCTCTGGCTTCAATGAGCAAGAGAGACAGAGGGAGGAGAGAGAGAGATGAAGGGATGAAAGGACAGAGGGGATTGGACTGGGGAGACCAGTCAAGTCTGAGGATTCCACTGTTGCCAAGGAAACCTAGCCTACTTATTAACACCTGTTACCGGTGACATCATCTGACTCTGAAATCACACTGGAGGTTGGTCCACTGACATGGAGGTGGTTTGCTTCTACCATGCCTGCCTGGGGGAGATAGAAATATCTGGCCACAAAAGAGGAGGCTAGAGAGTGTGTCTATGTGTGGAACAGTCTCTGTGTGTGTGTGAGGCTAGAGAGCGTGTCCATGTGTAGAACAGTCTCCGTGTGTGTGTGTGTGTGTGACCACAGTGATTAAGAGTGGCCGAGGCAGAAATAGAAATGTGCAGTGAATCTGCACAGCACAAATCCTCCCTTGTCTTGTCAGAGACAGCACTGCAGCCTCCTGCACTGCAGCCTCCTGCACTGCAGCCTCCTGCACAACATGACTTATTTTAACCCTCTCCTTACAAACCCCAAACATATTTAGCCAGAGAGGATTATACTGGATATCTGGGTTTGTTTACTGTGTGTGTGAGTGCGCGAATGCATGTTTTAGTGTTTTTTTACTCTAACCCTCTGGTGAAAGGCTTTGTGGCGACCGCTGACCGGCTAGAGAGGGAGTGAGAGTGTTCAGCCTTTTGGCTTTAATTTATATACAAAAAACAGAGAGCAGACAGAGTTCAGTGACCTAGTTTCCCTGCTGGCTGGCAGCATCAGGCAGGGAGAGAGAGAGAGAAAACGGGGTGGGCACGGACTTCAGAGACGAGAGGCCCTGGTGAGGGTGGGATGGGCTCTCTCTGCCCTGTTCATTCATTTCTCCATTCACCCCCCTCCTCCTCTCCAGGCTACCCACCATTTTAGATGTTCATATTGTAATTCAGTTGATGTTGTCATGGGGATCCTTCCTCCCTAAACCTAGGTCTGGTAAACCCTTCGTCTAGCCTAGCCCTAGGTCTGTTAAACCCTTCGTCTAGCCTAGCCCTAGGTCTGTTAAACCCTTCATCTAACCTAGCCCTCGGTCTGGTAAACCCTTAGTCTAGCCTAGCCCTAGGTCTGTTAAACCCTTCATCTAGCCTAGCCCTAGGTCTGTTAAACCCTTCATCTAGCCTAGCCCTAGCTAGGTATGTTAAACCCTTCGTCTAGCCTAGCCCTAGGTCTGTTAAACTCCTTCATCTAACCTAGCCCTAGCTAGGTATGTTAAACCCTTCGTCTAGCCTAGCCCTAGGTCTGTTAAACCCTTCATCTAGCCTAGCCCTAGGTCTGTTAAACCCTTCATCTAGCCCTAGGTCTGTTAAACCCTTCATCTAGCCTAGCCCTAGCTAGGTATGTTAAACCCTTCGTCTAGCCTAGCCCTAGGTCTGTTAAACCCTTCATCTAACCTAGCCCTAGCTAGGTATGTTAAACCCTTCGTCTAGCCTAGCCCTAGGTCTGTTAAACCCTTCATCTAGCCTAGCCCTAGGTCTGTTAAACCCTTCATCTAGCCCTAGGTCTGTTAAACCCTTTCATCTAGCCTAGCCCTAGCTAGGTATGTTAAACCCTTCGTCTAGCCTAGCCCTAGGTCTGTTAAACCCTTCATCTAACCTAGACCTAGCTAGGTATGTTAAACCCTTCGTCTAGCCTAGCCCTAGGTCTGTTAAACCCTTCATCTAGCCTAGCCCTAGGTCTGTTAAACCCTTCATCTAGCCTAGCTCGAGGTCTGTTAAACCCTTCATCTAACCTAGCCCTAGGTCTGTTAAACCCTTTGTCTAGCCTAGCCCGAAGTCTGTTAAACCCTTCGTCTAGCCTAGCCCTAGGTCTGTTAAACCCTTCGTCTAGCCTAGCCCTAGGTCTGTTAAACCCTTCGTGTAGCCTAGCCCTAGGTCTGTTAAACCCTTCGTCTAGCCTAGCCCGAAGTCTGTTAAACCCTTCGTCTAGCCTAGCCCTAGGTCTGTTAAACCCTTTGTCTAGCCTAGCCCTAGGTATGTTAAACCCTTTGTGTAGCCTAGCCCTAGGTCTGTTAAACCCTTCGTCTAGCCTAGCCCTAGGTCTGTTAAACCCAATCCCTAACAGATGCCCTTTATGTTTGCATTCAGAAGTTCAGAACCCATCCTCTCCTCTGGATGGTGCTGTGTAAATTGGACACTGATTAATGTGTCCAGTCTGTGTAGCTATGGGCCTTTATACCACCACAACCACTCCATCTACTGGACCACATGGTCACTTTGACAGCACCATAAACATCATGTGTGGGTCTGGAGGTAAACCCTGTCAATAGATGGGCTCAGAGAGTGTGTGGGTCTGGAGGTAAACCCTGTCAATAGATGGGCTCAGAGAGAGTGTGGGTCTGGAGGTAAAAACCCTGTCAATAGATGGGCTCAGAGAGTGTGTGGGTCTGGAGGTAAACCCTGTCAATAGATGGGCTCAGAGAGTGTGGGTCTGGAGGTAAACCCTGTCAATAGATGGGCTCAGAGAGTGTGTGGGTCTGGAGGTAAACCCTGTCAATAGATGGGCTCAGAGAGTGTGTGGGTCTGGAGGTAAACCCTGTCAATAGATGGGCTCAGAGAGTGTGTGGGTCTGGAGGTAAACCCTGTAAATAGATGGGCTCAGAGAGTGTGTGGGTCTGGAGGTAAACCCTGTCAATAGATGGACTCAGAGAGAGTGTGGGTCTGGAGGTAAACCCTGTCAATAGATGGACTCAGAGAGTGTGGGTCTGGAGGTAAACCCTGTCAATAGATGGACTCAGAGAGTGTTTGGGTCTGGAGGTAAACCCTGCCAATAGATGGACTCA
Organism: Oncorhynchus gorbuscha; assembly: GCF_021184085.1. Lineage (NCBI taxonomy): Eukaryota > Metazoa > Chordata > Actinopteri > Salmoniformes > Salmonidae > Oncorhynchus > Oncorhynchus gorbuscha. The sequence continues at coordinate 2,462,096 of NC_060188.1, forward strand.
GAGAGTGTGTGGGTCTGGAGGTAAACCCTGCCAATAGATGGACTCAGAGAGTGTGTACTCTCTACATAGTGAGGATCTGTACAGGGCCTCTTCTATAACGGTGTGATTGTCAGTAAGGATTATTATCATAAATTGGCCATCCCCTGACCCCACTCACCTGGGTCGTGTTCATTAGGCACCAAACGGAAGGAAAACTAAGGGACAATCTATGCTCAGAAACCCTACTTTTCCATTGCAAAACATGTTTTTATGTTTTCTGTTGCATGTCCTAATGAACACAACCCTGTTCAGGACAGGAAGGACCATCATCCCTACAGCCCCTCCATATCCCAGGCCAGCCCAGGGAGAAAAGCTGACTTACAGAGCAGCCATCACAAGAAATATAAAACAAAACGTCAACATCACAAAATGTCTCGTCTGAACATCAATGATAACAGAACAAACAAATGACTAACAAAAACTACCATAACTGTAATTATTCTCAAAACGATGGACATACCGTATGGAAAATAAAGTATGGACATACCGTATGGAATATAAAGTATGGACATACTGTATGGAAAATAAAGTATGGACATACTGTATGGAATATAAAGTATGGACATACCGTATGGAAAATAAAGTATGGACATACCGTATGGAATATAAAGTATGGACATACCGTATGGAAAATAAAGTATGGACATACCGTATGGAATATAAAGTATGGACATACCGTATGGAAAATAAAGTATGGACATACCGTATGGAATATAAAGTATGGACATACCGTATGGAAAATAAAGTATGGACATACCGTATGGAAAAAAGTATGGACATACCGTATGGAATATAAAGTATGGACATACCGTATGGAAAATAAAGTATGGACATACCGTATGGAATATAAAGTATGGACATACCGTATGGAAAATAAAGTATGGACATACCGTTATGGAATATAAAGTATGGACATACCGTATGGAATATAAAGTATGGACATACCGTATGGACATACTGTATGGAAATAAAGTATGGACATACCCGTATGGACATACCGTATGGAAAATAAAGTATGGACATACTGTATGGAATATAAAGTATGGACATACCGTATGGACATACTGTATGGAAAATAAAGTATGGACATACCGTATGGACATACCGTATGGAAAATAAAGTATGGACATACCGTATGGAAAATAAAGTATGGACATACCGTATGGAATATAAAGTATGGACATACCGTATGGAAAATAAAGTATGGACATACCGTATGGAATATAAAGTATGGACATACCGTATGGACATACTGTATGGAAAATAAAGTATGGACATACCGTATGGAATATAAAGTATGGACATACCGTATGGAATATAAAGTATGGACATACCGTATGGAAAATAAAGTATGGACATACCGTATGGAAAATAAAGTATGGACATACCGATGGAAAATAAAGTATGGACATACCGTATGGAAAATAAAGTATGGACATACCGTATGGAAAATAAAGTATGGACATACCGTATGGAAAATAAAGTATGGACATACCGTATGGAAAAATAAAGTATGGACATACCGTATGGAATATAAAAGTATGGACATACCGTATGGAAAATAAGTATGGACATACCGTATGGACATACTGTATGGAAAATAAAGTATGGACATACCGTATGGACAATAAAGTATGGACATACCGTATGGAATATAAAGTATGGACATACCGTATGGAATATAAAGTATGGACATACCGTATGGAATATAAAGTATGGACATACCGTATGGAAAATAAAGTATGGACATACCGTATGGACATACCGTATGGAATATAAAGTATGGACATACCGTATGGACATACTGTATGGAATATAAAGTATGGACATACCGTATGGAAAATAAAGTATGGACATACCGTATGGAAAATAAAGTATGGACATACCGTATGGAAAATAAAGTATGGACATACCGTATGGAAAATAAAGTATGGGCATACCGTATGGAAAATAAAGTATGGACATACCGTATGGAAAATAAAGTATGGACATACCGTATGGAATATAAAGTATGGACATACCGTATGGAAAATAAAGTATGGACATACCGTATGGACATACCGTATGGAAAATAAAGTATGGACATACCGTATGGAAAATAAAGTATGGACATACCGTATGGAATATAAAGTATGGACATACCGTATGGAATATAAAGTATGGACATACCGTATGGAATATAAAGTATGGACATACCGTATGGACATACTGTATGGAATATAAAGTATGGACATACCGTATGGAATATAAAGTATGGACATACCGTATGGACATACTGTATGGAATATAAAAGTATGGACATACCGTATGGAATATAAAGTATGGACATACCGTATGGACATACTGTATGGAATATAAAGTATATGGACATACCGTATGGAATATAAAGTATGGACATACCGTATGGACATACTGTATGGAATATAAAGTATGGACATACCGTATGGAATATAAAGTATGGACATACCGTATGGACATACTGTATGGAATATAAAGTATGGACATACCGTATGGACATACTGTATGGAATATAAAGTATGGACATACCGTATGGAATATAAAGTATGGACATACCGTATGGACATACTGTATGGAATATAAAGTATGGACATACCGTATGGAAAATAAAAAGTATGGACATACCGTATGGAAGATAAAGTATGGACATACCGTATGGAAAATAAAGTATGGACATACCGTCATGGAAAATGGAAATGTAAGACCTTTAAAGAAAGATGGAGAGAGAGTGAGTAGAGGGGGAGGGGTATTTGGCTCTTCAGGGGAATGTTTCTTGTGTTGAGATGCTCCTCTCACCTGTCCTCTTCTCCTCTCACCTCCCCTCCTATACCCACATAACATGGTTCACTCAACATTCTACCATCCATCATATCTCTGCGACTCCAGCTTATGGAAGGACCCCAGAGTCCACAGAGAAAGGTGGCTTTCAAGCCTGAGCGTAAATGAAGGAAAACCAAGATAGTGAAGATGGAAAGAGAAAGACAGAATGTTTCCAGAGAGCCACAAGTACAAGTTGGCAGTTCCATGTTTTGTAAAACGTAACAAAGACACTGGTTTTGTACGGTATAAGTGCATGTTGAATGCATCAATCCAACCATACGGATTCTAACATCAGTCAATTGTTCTAAAGTCTGTGAATGAACACACTTTTGGAAAAGTGAAGAGTCAGTTTGTAGTAATGGCTGTGTCCTGTGACCAGCCCAGCTGTACGTAGCAGTAAAGCCTGATTCACACCGTAGGACCAAACCATGTCTTACTGTAGCAGCCTGGCCTGGTTACGCCATGATGCTGAACCATGCTAAACAGAACACTGTGAAAAGAAGATCCCAGCCAGCACGGTACGGTTTGAGTCAGCCCTATAGTGTCAATCAGCCTGTGTCACACACCCTGTGGTTCAGGATACACAGCTCCCAGTCTACCCTCAAGGATGGATCTTTTTTGGCACAATGTGGACTGTTGAACTCGGGACAAAGCAACCAACAGCCAACTCCACAAGGACTCAGGACTCTTCACTGGACAGCCACCTGTTTTACACAGTTGCTTTTAATGAAAGGTCATTTCAACACTGTTCCACAACACAGTGTGTTACTTCAGCAGTGATGGACCTTTCATACCCAGTACTTAACTCACTGTGTCATTTAGAAGTAGAGTTGTTGTGACAATAATAGATTGGACTGGGAGGCTGACTGACCGGATAATTCACCTGTCCACCAGGGGTTACATAACAACACCTGTGCCATAGACGTTACCGTGATGGAAGAAGAAGAAGAAGAAGAATATTGGTCATTTGCTGGGTGATATAACACCGTTTTGTCTGCCTTCTAAGACTTGAGTTGCTCTGCGTCCTTACACAAGCCCCCAGTGTGCAACAAGCCCGTGACATGTCATTGTGGAAAGGGCTGGTCCACGATGGTCACCTCCCGAATCGGGAAAGATTGTCAAAAATAGTCATCAAAGTGCTCCGTTAGTTTCGGTCATGTTTGAGGAGAGTTTTTGAGAGGTTAGCAGTAGTTGTGAGGTTTACATCACTATCGCCTGGAGTTGATGTTCTGACTAAAAAGGGGGTTGTGTAAGCTCCTTGGTGGGATGTCATTCTGATTGACATCCAATAGCACCTCCTACTATTTAAAGTAAGGAGATGCAGTCAATTAATCCGTAATCCTTCTAAATCAGTTTGACTTCACTTCCGATAAAACAGGAAGTTTGTCCAATTGTGTTCACAGCACTTTGTAGGAAGTAGTTTGTGTAACCTTTAAAGCAGTGGAATGGGGACGTACTGTGTGTTGCTAACGTACTGTGTGTTGCTAACGTACTGTGTGTTGCTAGCATTACTGTGTTGCTAACGTACTGTGTGTTGCTAACGTACTGTGTGTTGCTAACGTACTGTGTGTTGCTAGCCTAGCAGTGAGCGCCTCCTACTGTTTCATTTGTGTGTCTACCTCACTGCTCGGCCACAGAGCACACTGTCAACATGAACATCATCAATACATACACATGAGATGGAGCTTGAGGAAGGACACAGAGCATTAGAAGGCTGTCATCAATACATACACATGAGATGGAGCTTGAGGAAGGACACAGAGCATTAGAAGACTGTCCTTTCCATGGAGCAAGTCCAGAAACAAAGGGAACGCCAGAGACAGAGAATGTGGGGAAGAGGTGAGGAGGGCCGCTGTTGCATTTTCTTTCAAGCCTTATTAAATAATACAAAACGACACATGATTGAAATGTATTTCTGAGTTGTTGATGGTCCCAAGATGTGCTGGATAAATGTAAAGATAGCAGTGCCAGATACCTCAGTTTTTTTTGTCCGAGACAATTTTACAAACTGAGGTGTGGACTTTGTTGTTAAGTTTAAGTTGCTGAAAGTGGACTTTCTTTCTTTTCACGTCA
>NC_060188.1:2469545-2473632 GCF_021184085.1 Oncorhynchus gorbuscha
ATCATCTCAGTCATGATCTGAGGTCAATCTCACCTAGCGTTGAAGCCCCGCCCTCTGCGAGCGCAGCCGTCCCAGTGGCAGCAATACCCAGAATCCTTTTCAGGTTTGACGTGGAAGTCGTTGACGTGGTCCACAAGGTCTTGCAGGGACTCAAAGAGAAGATGGCACTGGAGAGAGAGAGAGAGAGAGAGAGAGAGAGAGGGAGAGAGAGAGTGGGGAGAGAGAGGGAGAGAGAGAGTGGGGAGAGAGAGATGGGGAGAGAGAGATGGAGGAGAGAGAGAGTGGGGAGAGAGAGAGGGAGAGAGAGATGGGGAGAGAGAGATGGGGAGAGAGAGGGGGAGAGAGAGATGAGGGGGAGAGAGAGATGGGGAGAGAGAGAGAGAGAGAGAGAGAGAGAGAGAGAGAGAGAGGAGAGGGGAGAGAGAGAGTGGGAGAGAGAGATGGAGGAGAGAGAGAGGGGAGAGAGAGAGTGGGGAGAGAGAGGGGAGAGAGAGAGTGGGGAGAGAGAGATGGGGAGAGAGAGATGGAGGAGAGAGAGAGTGGGGAGAGAGAGAGGAGAGAGAGATGGGGAGAGAGAGATGGGGAGAGAGAGGGGGAGAGAGAGATGAGGGGGAGAGAGAGATGGGGAGAGAGAGAGAGAGAGAGAGAGAGAGAGAGAGAGAGAGAGAGAGAGAGGGGAGAGAGAGATGGGGGAGAGAGAGAGATGAGAGAGAGAGAGAGAGTATGGGAGAGAGAGAGATGGGGAGAGAGGGGGAGAGAGAGATGAGGGGGAGAGAGAGATGGGAGAGGGAGAGGGAGAGAGAGAGAGGTGAGAGAGAGGGGAGAGAGAGAGTGGGGAGAGAGAGATGGGGGAGAGAGAGTGGTGAGAGAGAGATGGGGAGAGAGAGGGGAGAGAGAGAGTGGGGAGAGAGAGATGGGGAGAGAGAGGAGAGAGAGAGGAGAGAGAGAGTGGGGAGAGAGAGGGGTGAGAGAGTGGGGAGAGAGAGATGGGGGAGAGAGAGATGGAGGAGAGAGAGTGGGGAGAGAGAGATGGAGGAGAGAGAGAGTGGGGAGAGAGAGATGGGGAGAGAGTGATAGGAGAGAGAGATGGAGGAGAGAGTGGGGAGAGAGTGATAGGAGAGAGAGATGGAGGAGAGAGTGGGGAGAGAGTGATAGGAGAGAGAGATGGAGGAGAGAGTGGGGAGAGAGTGATAGGAGAGAGAGATGGGGAGAGAGTGATAGGAGAGAGAGTGGGGAGAGAGTGATAGGAGAGAGAGATGGAGGAGAGAGTGGGGAGAGAGTGATAGGAGAGAGAGATGGGGAGAGAGTGATAGGAGAGAGAGATGGAGGAGAGAGTGGGGAGAGAGAGATGGAGGAGAGAGAGAGTGGGGAGAGAGAGATGGGGAGAGAGTGATAGGAGAGAGAGATGAGAGGGAGAGAGAGATGGGGGAGGGAGAGGGGAGAGAGAGAGGGAGAGAGAGATGGGGGAGGGAGAGGGGGAGAGAGAGAGGGAGAGAGAGATGGGGAGGGAGAGGGGAGAGAGAGAGGGAGAGAGAGATGGGGGAGGGAGAGGGGGAGAGAGAGAGGGGGGAGAGTGGTGGAAGACAGAGGGAGAATGATAAAAGAGAGAAAAGGTTGAACATCCACCACTGTCATTGTGAAATGTTAAAACAATGACCTTTGTAGTATCTAGTTATGTCATGGTAACACCTGGCTGCAGAGCAAAATGGTCCTTTGCAGGTCCCAGATCTGTTTGTGCTGGCTTGCCAACTCCTGGTCTCGACAATGACCATTACACAGGAGTTGGCGAGACAACAGAAACTGATCTGGGCCCAGGCTAAAATGTTTCCCCTGTTGCATGACTTCCTGTGTCTCACCTTCCTCCAGCGACAGGCCAGCTGTTCGTCTGCTGAGAGATCGGGAGAGGCCCGCTTGTCGTTGGGCTGGCCAATGAACATGGATGACGGCAGGTGGAGTCCGGCCCCAGCACCAATCGGCACGAAGAACTGGAAGGCCTGCGAGGAGGCTCTGCTCTCCACATAATGGATGTGAGCTGAGTCCTGAGAGAGAGGGGGAAGAGGATCAAGAGGATGGAGGAGGATTAGAGGTTAGAATGTCTGTCTTACTCCATCAAACATGCACACACACACACACACACACACACACACACACACACACACACACACACACACACACACACACACACACACACACACACACACACACACACACACACACACACACACACACACACACACACACACACACACACACACACACACACACACACACACACACACACACAATATCTGTTCCCTCTGCTTTAATTATTTTCACCATTTTCCTTCTTTACCTCTCCTGCTCCTGTCCCTCTCCTCTCCTGTCCCTCTCCTGCTCCTGTCCCTCTCCTTCTCCTGTCCCTCTCCTTCTCATGTCCCTCTCCTTCTCCTGTCCCTCTCCTCTCCTGTCCCTCTCCTTCTCCTGTCCCTCTCCTCTCCTGTCCCTCTCCTGTCCCTCTCCTCTCCTGTCCCTCTCCTGTCCCTCTCCTGTCCCTCTCCTCTCCTGTCCCTATCCTTCTCCTGTCCCTCTCCTCTACTGTCCCTCTCCTTATCCTGTCCCTCTCCTCTCCTGTCCCTCTCCTCTCCTGTCCCTCTCCTTCTCCTGTCCCTCTCCTTCTCATGTCCCTCTCCTGTCCCTCTCCTTCTCATGTCCCTCTCCTTCTCCTGTCCCTCTCCTCTCCTGTCCCTCTCCTTCTCCTGTCCCTCTCCTCTCCTGTCCCTCTCCTCTCCTGTCCCTCTCCTGCTCCTGTCCCTCTCCTGTCCCTCTCCTCTCCTGTCCCTCTCCTTCTCCTGCCCCTCTCCTTCTCCTGTCCCTCTCCTCTCCTGTCCCTCTCCTGTCCCTCTCCTCTCCTGTCCCTCTCCTTCTCCTGTCCCTCACCTTCTCCTGTCCCTCTCCTCTCCTGTCCCTCTCCTCTCCTGTCCCTCTCCTGTCCCTCTCCTCTCCTGTCCCTCTCCTCTCCTGTCCCTCTCCTGTCCCTCTCCTTCTCCTGTCCCTCTCCTCTCCTGTCCCTCTCCTTCTCCTGTCCCTCACCTTCTCCTGTCCCTCTCCTCTCCTGCCCCTCTCCTGCTCCTGTCCCTCTCCTGTCCCTCTCCTCTCCTGTCCCTCTCCTTCTCCTGCCCCTCTCCTTCTCCTGTCCCTCTCCTCTCCTGTCCCTCTCCTGTCCCTCTCCTCTCCTGTCCCTCTCCTTCTCCTGTCCCTCACCTTCTCCTGTCCCTCACCTTCTCCTGTCCCTCTCCTCTCCTGTCCCTCTGCTTCCACTGTGTGGTGTGAACATTCATATTTGGCATGGTCTGTAATGAGAGTCATCTGTCTCAGGCCCTGTCCTCTGACTCAGCCTGGTTAGGACCAGCAGCACATAAGCAACATTAGGGGCACAGAGCAGCTCCTTACACCCCTGTCACACTTCACATAAGGGAATCAGGTTGTGCTGGAGGGGGGGATTACTGTTGATCAAACACATAATGTGTCTTGTGTTCCGTATAACAAGCTCCTCTCTCCCTCTCTGTTACTTGCACTCAGTGGCCTCGGGCATTGTGTGTGTGTGTGTGTGTGTGTGTGTGTGTGTGTGTGTGTGTGTGTGTGTGTGTGTGTGTGTGTGTGTGTGTGTGTGTGTGTGTGTGTGTGTGTGTGTGTGTGTGTGTGTGTGTGTGTGTGTGTGTGTGTGTGTGTGTAATCAGATTTACAGCGAGGTACAGCCATGCAGACCTCACGCCATCTAACTCAATTCGCTCCCAATTGTATTGAGATCTGCTGTCTGTGGTCATTCAGCCTCTATCTGCTTCACACTGAGTCCAGACACACACACACTGATGAATGCAGAAGCACAGCTGACTACCGGGAATTGGTCTCATTTTATGAGATTTGTCACATACACATTTGTGACATAGCTGGAGCCTGTTAGACAGCGAGAGGATTGTGGTTCAGTTGTAGTCATCTCTCTTTCTCTCTCTCAATTCAATTCAATTCAATTCAAGGGCTTTATCGGCATGGGAAACATGTGTTAACATTGCCAAAGCAAGTGAGGTAGATAATATATAAAGTGAGGTAG
>NC_060188.1:2473732-2480154 GCF_021184085.1 Oncorhynchus gorbuscha
CATAATGAATTGAACTGTGTGGAGCAGTGTACAGGAAGGAACACATAATGAATTGAACTGTGTGGAGTGCAGTGCACAGGAAGGAACACATAATGAATTGAACTGTGTGAGTGCAGTGCACAGGGAAGGAACACATAATGAATTGAACTGTGTGGGAGTGCAGTGCACAGGAAGGAACACATAATGAATTGAACTGTATGGAGTGCAGTGCACAGGAAGGAACACATAATGAATTGAACTGTGTGGAGTGCAGTGCACAGGAAGGAACACATAATGAATTGAACTGTGTGGAGTGCAGTGCACAGGAAGGAACACATAATGAATTGAACTGTGTGGAGTGCAGTGCACAGGAAAGGAACACATAATGAATTGAACTGTGTGGAGTGCAACAGAAGGAACATAATGAATTGAACTGTATGGAGTGCAGTGCACAGGAAAGAACACATAATGAATTGAACTGTGTGAGTGCAGTGCACAGGAAGGAACATAATGAATTGAACTGTGTGGAGTGCAGTGCACAGGAAGGAATGATTGATCTGGATCCCACAGATCCCCCACCCGCCACCTGTTGTCAAGTGACCTTCAACTTCATCCATTATAGATCTGCATGTTTGACACTTCCAGTTTAACATGATTATGCCCCGACATCTCTCCTTCCCTCTCACTTTCCCTCCCTCATCCCCACCTCATCCCCACCTCATCCCCACCTCATCCCCCCTCACCTAACAGGCGGACGAACACTGGGGGATGGGAACACAGGTTAGTATAGTGGGGGACCTTTGCCGAAAGCATGGCACTGGCTGAAGTGCTCACCCCCTTTCACACTCCCGGGACCCCAGCCATTGGTCCTTGGTATGGACCAGTTTGGTTGTTTGGCGCAACCAAATTATCCTGTATGTCACAATTGTCATCAGTTGTGACATAGGCATTTTCTACATTCACATCACTTTGAACTGCTGTAAACGTGAGCAGAAATCATTTGCATTTCAAAGAACTACTGTAATGGAAAATTAAAGTAATGTACGAGGTCATTTTATGAATCTGATTATATGACTGAACGTTCACAAAACAATTGAGGGACATATTTCCCCTTGATACTAAGTAAATACAGTATACAATTCTAACTCAGTCTCTTAGTTATATACTAATCATTTAGGGGAGATCCTCAATCTGCAGTTACACATGAAAGGATTCCCTGAGGTCTGGTCCATTACAATTGGGATGCTTAAAGGCACTACCCCATTGGATCAAAGATGTAAAGAGTCCTACAGCATTCAAACATGGCTTTAGTGTCAACAACCGGCATGGACATGTCTGGGGGAGGGTCGGGGTTCAGGTGGTGCAATGGGGGTGCATGTGCAGCACTGGCTTCAGCTAAATAAGCAGGTAAGGGTGGGAGAGAGAGGGACATAAATACAAGGAAATGACCTTGACAGCATGTTTTGGAACTGAATTACATTTGCCAAACTTCTGATCATTTTCTAGCCTTTGTCATGTGGATCATATCTTAGACAGTCTTTTAATCATCAATGGATACAAGACTCACATTAAGTGTTTTGTTCACAAAACATGAAAACATTGTTTCCATCAGAAGAGAAAAAATGTAAATATGTTCAATGCTTCTGACAATGAACAAATACAAGGACACAAGGTTGTACAAAGATCTAATCATCATCAGTATTACATCCTATACAACCTGGGGAAGTTCTATACTATAGATCTAATCAACCATCAGTATTACATCCTATACAACCTGGGGAAGTTCTATACTATAGATCTAATCAACCATCAGTATTACATCCTATACAACCTGGGGGAAGTTCTATACTATAGATCTAATCAACCATCAGTATTACATCCTATACAACCTGGGGAAGTTCTATACTATAGATCTAATCAACCATCAGTATTACATCCTATACAACCTGGGGGAAGTTCTATACTATAGATCTAATCAACCATCAGTATTACATCCTATACAACCTGGGGGAAGTTCTATACTATAGATCTAATCAACCATCAGTATTACATCCTATACAACCTGGGGGAAGTCAACCATCTATTACACTATGGGGGAAGATCTAATCAACCATCAGTATTACATCCTATACAACCTGGGGGAAGTTCTATACTATAGATCCTCTAATCAACCATATACAAGTATTACATCCTATACAACCTGGGGGAAGTTCTATACTATAGATCTAATACTCAGTAGATCTAATCAACCATCAGTATTACATCCTATACAACCTGGGGGAAGTTCTAAAGATCTAATCAACCATCAGTATTACATCCTATACAACCTGGGGGAAGTTCTATACTATAGATCTAATCAACCATCAGTATTACATCCTATACAACCTGGGGGAAGTTCTATACTATAGATCTAATCAACCATCAGTATTACATCTATACAACCTGGGGAAGTTCTAAAGATCTCATCAACCATCAGTATTACATCCTATACAACCTGGGGGAAGATCTAATCAACCATCAGTATTACATCCTATACAACCTGGGGGAAAACAAAGATCTAATCAACCATCAGTATTACATCCTATACAACCTGGGGGAAGTTCTATACTATAGATCTAATCAACTTTCAGTATTACATCCTATACAACCTGGAAGTATCTAATCAACCATCAGTATTACATCCTATACAACCTGGGGGAAGTTTCTAAAGATCTAATCAACCATCAGTATTACATCCTATACAACCTGGGAAGTTCTAAAGATCTAATCAACTTTCAGTATTACATCTATACAACCTGGGGGAAGTTCTATACTATAGTATTACATCCTATCTGGGGAAGTTCTAAAGATCGAATCAACCCATCAGTATTACATCCTATACAACCTGGGGGAAGTTCTATACTAAAGAATCTAATCATATCCTATACAACTGGGGGAAGTTCTATACTAAGATCTAATCAACCATCACATCCTATACAACCTGGGGGAAGTTCTAAAGATCTAATCAACTTTCAGTATTACATCCTATCTCTATACTAAGATCTAATCTAAAGATCTCATCATATCAGTATTACATCCTATACAACCTGGGGGAAGTTCTATACTAAAGATCTAATCAACTTTCAGTATTACATCCTATACAACCTGGGGGAAGTTCTATACTAAAGATCTAATCAACCATCAGTATTACATCCTATACAACCTGGGGGAAGTTCTAAAGATCTAATCAACTTTCAGTATTACATCCTATACAACCTGGGGGGAAGTTCTATACTATAGATCTAATCAACCATCCATCTAATCAACTTTCAGTATTACATCCTATACAACCTGGGGAAGTTCTATACTATAGATCTAATCAACCATCAGTATTACATCCTATACAACCTGGGGGAAGTTCTATACTAAAGATCTAATCAACTTTCAGTATTACATCCTATACAACCTGGGGGAAGTTCTATTACTATACAAGATCTAATCAACTAATTTCAGTATTACATCCTATACAACCTGGGGGGAAGTTCTCAAATCAGTATTACATCCTACAACCTGGGGAAGTTCACAAAGATCTAATCAACTTTCAGTATTACATCCTATACAACCTGGGGGAAGTTCTATACTAAAGATCTAATCAACTTTCAGTATTACATCCTATACAACCTGGGGGAAGTTCTATACTAAAGATCTAATCAACTTTCAGTAGTTCTAAAGCATCCTATACAACCTGGGGTTCTAAAGAAGTTCTATACTATACAAGATCTAATCAACTTTCAGTATTACATCCTATACAACCTGGGGGAAGTTCTATACTATAGATCTAATCAACTTTCAGTATTACATCCTATACAACCTGGGGGAAGTTCTATACTAAAGATCTAATCAACTTTCAGTATTACATCCTATACAACCTGGGGGAAGTTCTATACTAAAGATCTAATCAACTTTCAGTATTACATCCTATACAACCTGGGGGAAGTTCTAAAGATCTAATCAACTTTCAGTATTACATCCTATACAACCTGGGGGAAGTTCTAAAGATCTAATCAACTTTCAGTATTACATCCTATACAACCTGGGGGAAGTTCTAAAGATCTGGGGGAATCAACCATCAGTATTACATCCTATACAACCTGGGGGAAGTTCTAAAGATCTAATCAACTTTCAGTATTACATCCTATACAACCTGGGGGAAGTTCTAAAGATCTAATCAACTTTCAGTATTACATCCTATACAACCTGGGGGAAGTTCTAAAGATCTAATCAACTTTCAGACTCTCTCTGTAATTCTGACATGCAGAGACACAGACAACATCATCTCCGACAACCTTCCATTACAAAGCTTTGGTTTGGTTGAAGGCCGATCCTTTCATTTCATAGGTTATATATCCTCCTCTGCGTTCACCTTTCCTTTTTACCACTGGGGCTTGTTTTTCTGCTTGGCGATGAACAGTCACCAGACCTTCTCCAGTCTATGGCAGCAGAACAGCCTCAGGTACAATACAGGGGATTGGACTGTGATGATACATGTGCCAATGAATGGATCAGGCCTCAATATTATCAAGTGACTGCAAAGAAATACATAGATTTCTTAAAAGACAGACTAACGTTCTGTTTTGTCAGCATGGCGGACGACACATGAAGGCTGTGCTCATCTTTAATCAGGCATTATGTTATGTTGATGAATGCATTTGCAGTTTTGAGTGTTTCATATCGTTTTTCTGAATGTAATTACTGTTTTGAATCGGAAACTCGTTTTTGAAAATGCTTTTAAAATGCAGTTCTATATCTTGTGTTCACCGTTCCGACAATCGGACAATATTATTCCAAGAAATGATTTCAAGAGGTTTAGAAAAACTGTGATTGGATGGCGTCATGGGTATAATTGGTCATCCCTGGATCATCTTATAGAACCCCTCCTTGAATGAAAATTGGCCATTTCTTTACTTCTGTCCCATGTTTTGGGAAGGGATCACCATTACCTGGCTTTCCAACCAAGGTGCATGACTTGAGGAGCGAAAGAGGGGGGTGTAACACTCCCATGTTTTGGACTCAACTTTTCCATCCACTGTGAGTGACAGAATAGTTTCGCAACACATTCGACAGACAGTGGGTTCATTTTTCTACAAAACGTCCTGCTTTTTAGTCTCTTTCTTCCCTTTTTTAATGATTATTTTTTACACTTTTTAAGTCTTTTTACTTCTGACTGAATTACAAATAGATCTACACATTAGACATAGTGATCCTGACCAGCCCAACAAACACTATGTCCACTCACTTTCACTGTTCTGTCTGTCATGTTCTGCCATGTTCTGTTCTGTCTGTCATGTTCCTGTTCTGTCTGTCATGTTGTTCTGTCTGTCATGTTCCTGTTCTGTCTGTCATGTTCATGTTCTGTCTGTCATGTTGCTGTTCTGTCTCTGCTGTTCTGTCTGTCATGCCTGTTCTGTCTGTCGTGTTCCTGTTTCTGTCTGTCATGTTGCTGTTCTGTCTGTCATGTTGCTGTTCTGTCTGTCTGTGTTCCTGTTCTGTCTGTCATGTCTGTGCTGTTCTGTCTGTCGTATTGCTGTTCTGTCTGTCATGTGTTCCTGTTCCTGTTCTGTCTGTCATGTTGCTGTTCTGTCTGTCTGTGTTCCTGTTCTGTCTGTCATGTTGCTGTTCTGTCTGTGTTCCTGTTCTGTCTGTCATGTTCCTGTTCTGTCTGTCATATTTAACAATTCTGTCTAATGTGTTCCTGTTCTGTCTGTGTTCCTGTTCTGTCTGTCATGTTGCCCGTTCTGTCTGTCATGTTGCTGTTCTGTCTGTCATACTTCCTGTTCTGTCTGTCATGTTCTGTTCTGTCATGTTCCTGTTCTGTCTGTCATGTTGCTGTTCTGTCTGTCATGTTGCTGTTCTGTCTGTCATGTTGCTGTTCTGTCTGTCTGTGTTCCTGTTCTGTCTGTCATGTTGCTGTTCTGTCTGTGTTCCTGTTCTGTCTGTCATGTTCCTGTTCTGTCTGTCATGTTGCTGTTCTGTCTGTCATGTTCCTGTTCTGTCTGTGTTCCTGTTCTGTCTGTCATGTTGCCGTTCTGTCTGTCATGTTGCTGTTCTGTCTGTCATGTTCCTGTTCTGTCTGTCATGTTCCTGTTCTGTTCCTGTTCATGTTGCTGTTCTGTCTGTCATGTTGCTGTTCTGTCTGTATTTCTGTTCTGTCTGTCATGTGTTCTGTTCTGTCTGTCATGTTGCTGTTCTGTCTGTGTTGCTGTTCTGTCTGTGTTTGTTCTGTTTTCTGTCTGTCATGTGTTGCTGTTCTGTCTGTGTTCCTGTTCTGTCTGTCATGTTGCTGTTCTGTCTGTTGCCTGTTCTGTCATGTTCCTGTTCTGTCTATCATGTTGCTGTTCTGTCTGTCATGTTGCTGTTCTGTCTGTCATGTTGCCGTTCTGTCTGTCATGTTGCTGTTCTGTCTG
>NC_060188.1:2480254-2527754 GCF_021184085.1 Oncorhynchus gorbuscha
CTTCAAGGAGAGAGGTTAAATTGTTGTGAAGAAGGCTTCGAGGCGCCCAAGAAAGTCCAGCAAGCGCCAGGACCGACTCTAAAGTTGATTCACCTGCGGGATCGTGGCACCACCAGTACAGAACTTGCTCAGGAATGGCAGCAGGCAGGTGGAGTGCATCTGCACGCACTGTGAGGCGAAGACTTTTGGAGGATGGCCTGATGTCAAGAAGGGCAGCAAAAGAAACCACTTCTCTCCAGGAAAAACATCAGTGATAGACTGATATTCTGCAAAAAAAATACCAGATAGGGAGAGCCAGAGAGAGAGTCGTGGAGAGAAGAGAGAGAAAGAGAGAGGGGGGGAGGGGGAGGGGTGGAGTTGTAGGTTATTGTTACACCACTCACAAATCCAGTTCACCTTTTTCTCCACAATTGAAATCATTCCATGTCTATACAAGGTCATCTTGTCCACGTTTTAGTTCAACACAGTCCTCTTCCCCATTACTTGACTGATCACCACCATTACTAGGCTATTTTCTCCTCCAGTGACTGCTAACACAGGGAACCAGCCATTCAAACATCCATAGTGCCTATATATTTTTTCAGCTTTAAAAGCCACTGTACGATTACATACCGTCAAGAGTGGGCCGCCAACAGAAAGATTAAAAATACTATAATAATAAAACCATAAAAATCATGACATTTTCATTATGCAAATAATGCTTGGTTTCTACAGTTAATCTATAAAGCTAATTAAATGACATCTGTGAGGGAAACATTACTTTTAAAAAAGATGATTTGAAACAATATAATTTGTTTTCAATGTCGAGATATCAAAACTGGATGGTCAAATCTCTCACCTTGTCTTCAGTGGTGT
This sequence comes from Oncorhynchus gorbuscha, assembly GCF_021184085.1. NCBI lineage: Eukaryota > Metazoa > Chordata > Actinopteri > Salmoniformes > Salmonidae > Oncorhynchus > Oncorhynchus gorbuscha. The sequence continues at coordinate 2,481,110 of NC_060188.1, forward strand.
GCCATCTACCCATTTCCAGGACCCCTCAGCCTCTCTGTCAGTCAGACCGATCCAGGCTCTCTTGTCGAGGGCCAAAGAGACATCTCTGTTGTTGAGAAAGATAAATGAATACTGATTTTTTTTTTAAGTATGTTTATCACCTCTCTCTCACTATGTATTTATCTATCCCCCCAGTCTCTCTCCTATTTCTCCTTTCTGTTTATGAGCACCAGGTCTGCTCCTCTCTCCACACAGTCCTGTCTGCTCTCCTTCCAGATTTTATCGTCAGTGGAGGCGAAGTTCAACGGGATTCAAACAGGTCCCAGCCTTCAGAACAGGTTAGTTAAAACACTCATTGCCATCTCATTATTCTGCACTCATTAATGAAAGAATACAAAAACAACATTTTAGTGCGTTCAGGGCCGTAACCAGGGTTTGAGTTTCAGCGAGGTTTGGAAGACAGTGGGGTTAATTGTATAGAAATGGAGTAAATGAACTTTAACCTTCCAAAATGTACTGCATTTCTATACAATAAAAAATAACGTTCAAATGCCACTTGAACACGTTGCGTCAGCGTCTGTTCAGTCAGTAGTGATGGTGAATTGCATAAGTCATCAAGTCTTTACATAGACCTGGCTTTTCTGAAGTTACATTGCGCTCACATTTGTGTTCCCAGGCATTACTAATCCAGCTCCGCATAAACAGATATCAACCGAGCACACAGGTTATCATATTGTCACATTTACACATTTCAATATTACTTAGGATTCTGTATGAATTTCAGTGATGTTGTGTTTTTTCTTTTTTAAAGGTGGGTAATAGGTCAACTATAAACTCCAGTGGGCGATCGAGATAAGACAAACAACCACTGATATAAACTATTTTGCGTGTAAACTTGCATTGAGTGCATTTCACTGTAGGCCTATAGGGAAGATAGGCCATGTGAATGTGTTCATGTTGAAAGAGATCTTATTTGTGTTGGTTCCTAACTTGTTTGATAAGATTAGTACAGATTTTCTCAGGGGACCCCATGGGGCTCCAACCCTAAGTTTGGGAACCGCTGTGTTAACCTCTCACTGTTTGCTTCCTCTCTCTCTCTCTCTCTCTCTCTCTCTCTGTTTCCTCCTGCATGCATGCATTGCAGCCTGCCTCAGCCTCACCACTGAGCACCACATCACTGTCTGTCCAGGTAGCCTAAATCTTTGTAAAGCAAAGATATTCTGAAGAATTTAGAAGCCTGTTTTTTTCTCCTGCTGAAGTAGGCTCCTTTTAACGTTACCGTCTTACTTCATCCTTCTAGCTGACTAAGTCATACCTCCCAGAGCCCTTCAATGTTACTGCAATAGAAGTCTCTGCTTCAAAATCATACAGGCATGATGACGGATTATTACAAATGTATTGCAAATCTGTTTTTCTTTAACATGGTGTTATAGCAATAAATTTGTGGCGTTGACTGTTGATTTTATGGATACCTGTGTGTGTGTGTGTGTGTGTGTGTGTGTGTGTGTGTGTGTGTGTGTGTGTGTGTGTGTGTGTGTGTGTGTGTGTGTGTGTGTGTGTGTGTGTGTGTGTGTGTGTGTGTGTGTGTGTGTGTGTGTGTGTGTGTGTGTGTGTGTGTGTGTGTGTGTGTGTGTGTGTGTGTGACTGACTGACATATCTATTAGCGACTATTTTTTTTAAAAACTCTGTTTATTAAGTTTCACACACACACATAGACAAGACAAAGCAATATAAATAATATGCCCAACTAGAAAAAAAATAAAAATAAAAATACAAATAAAAAAATAGCTTTAAAGATACCATACTATAGACAAGTTAAACATACCAGGCAGAAGGCTACAGAGGTTAAAGGGCAATCTATAGTACAGGGACAGAGCAAACACCTCACCATTGTTCCTGTAAACAGTCAAGGGATAAGGGTGGAGAAATGCAACCACTCACAGAGAGTCATGGCCAGACCGACCATCCACTGGACAGGTTTTTTTACAATGCTTTAAAATAAAAAATAAAATGATTATTCATGTAGGCGTGAACGAAGTGTAAAAATAACTGGGAAAAACAAGCTCACACTTCAGTCTCTGCCCGAGCAAGATGAACAAGGCATCTGCGGATCACAATCAATAAGCACATGGACCTTAATGCCCCCCAGCAAAAACACAGAGAGGCTCCTCCAACCCTTAAGTCACAGAGGATGGACTGTTTAAAGTAAGACCGGAATGGAGCCCAAGCCTCATTAAACAGTTTGGGGTTCCCACGTGAATTGAATTAGATTTTTCTTGTTTCAGAGAGCACAACACATCCCTCACCCAATATGTATAAGATGGGGGAGCTGCCATCTTCCAGTTCTGTAGTATTAGCCGTCTAGCTAAAGAGTTGTATAAGCAACAGTGTCCGACTGGATTCTTGATAGGGGGTACCCATGGGCAGTACTCCAAAAAGGGCTGTAAGGGGAGACGGATCTATAACAGTGTCATATATATCAGAGAAACATTTAAATATTAATTCCCAGAAACCTGACAGTTTATGACAGCCCCAAAACATATGCAACAGTGTGGCTGGTTCCACTTTACATCTGACACAGGTAGGATCAAAATCAGAGAATATTCTTCCAAGTTTGGCCCCAACCAGTGGATACGGTGAACCACCTTGAATTGTATGAGGCTGTGTCTAGTGACAACTATTAGCGACTATTTAACAGTTTTGTACTCATTCACCCAGAGTCAAATAAATTGTATTTTTTGAGGATGTCTGTATACACGGCAGGAGATGCGGGTCGGTTTTAAAATGGACTTTTGTCTGACTGACACCTTTTGTCTGACTGGACTTTTGTCTGACTGACAAATCTACTTGAGCGGACTACGAGCTGTGCCGTGAGAGGCGGCGTTAGCCGTTTGAGATAGTGGTGAACGTGCTGCTTAAAGGCAGATCCAGGATGCATATCCGGGGGATGCAGGCAAACAAAACGAACAAACCACTGTTCATGATTCCACTCGTTTGCAAAGAGGCACAATTAGAACTCAGTCAGATCATGAATTGAAGCATTCTGAGCTTTGAAGTTAACAAGTTAACGCTGGGAGCAATATTAAGATGTTGACCCGTAATTGATTTTCTTTGTGTACAAAATTACAGCATATATATGTGCTGCCATCCTGTTAGAAGATAACAGATTATTTTATTACAATGGTTAAATTGGATTTTCATTGTGTTCAATGGTGTTATTTGCCCCTAGTGGCGCTTTCTGGTACTTAGAAAGACAACGCAAACGGGAAGTTCAGAATTTGTTTTTGCAAAGAAGCAGCTACAAACAACGCTACGGTGCAGGTCTTTCAATGTAGTTATTTATTGTCACGCTTCAGCCTTGGAAAAATATTTGTTTGTAAGTTCGATTCAAGCATTTAGCTAATGATGATAATCTTGTTATTGATAGAGTTTCTTACATATCAATGTTGGTTGCATTTACTCACAAATTGCAATGCCTTTTGTGTATGTCGTTAGCTGTATTACTTTGCTCATGCGTCATGCAAGCAGTATTGTAAAATATACAATACTGTAGTTTTGTTACTGTTTTTAGTGTAATATGCTTTGTTATTCTACATAGATGGTTATACATTATTATAGTAATAAAAGGAGCAATTACCCTATGGTTAACAATTAGCTATATGGTTTGGCATCATGCCAGCTGCATGGTACCTTAGCGCGTGCTTTGTATTTATGCAACTTCAAATGTTTAATGTACATCTACAGTATGTCGGTAGTATGTCGGTGTGAATTGAACACTAAAGTATATTCTTTTCTGTATTTTGCAGTTTCACAACATAAACGTTTTCAATATATTAATTCAAGAAAAGTCACGCCTTGGGAGTTTTATTGAAGACTTAGTTGTTAGCTATCTGTCTAGTTTTGCATGGGAACGCAACTCAAGGGCAGAATAATATATATATATGATTTATTTTTCTAATTAGTTACGGCCCTGTGCGTATTGAACATGTGCAATTTATGTTATGATCATGTATTAGGTAAACTCATTCAGATTATAGAACTTTCCCATAAGATCATCTTTCTCCCTCTGTAGCTGGTCTCTCTCCTTTAGTCAGGTTGTTGTATCTGGTCTGTAGCTGGTCTCTCTCTTTAGTCAGGTTGTTGTGTCTGGTCTGTAGTTGGCCTAGAAAGGTTACTCACTAAATCAGATAATAACCACAGAACTGTCACTGAATTCTCATAATTACAAGTTAGCTAAACACACAGTGGACAGACAGGCCTATGATCCCAGCCAGTAGGAGGCGACAGCAGCCCCAGACACACTGCAACAGCTAGTAAGGGTCTCTTCCTTGTGCTATCAGGCTCTATGGACACATACAAATACGTGTACAGTATTTGTGTGTATATATGTGTGTGTGCGCGTGCTGGTCTCCCAGGCCATTAGTTGGAGAAGTCTTGTTGCTTGTCTCAGGGTGTCTGCACTGATGTAGATATCCACAAACCTCTCCTCCATCTCACCTCTGTCCAACTTGACCTTCTGGGTCTTCTGGGTCAATGCCTGATGCTTTCTTGTGCTATATATTTTCATTCTACTTTACGTTAAAACCTGTTGGGGACACCGTTCCCAGCTGGGACCTCCCCCCCACACACTCAGCTGGAATGTGGCGCATGGACACGCAAAAATATCCCTAAAAATATTTAACCTCCACACATTAACAAGTCCAATAGCTCAAATGAAAGATAAACAAGTTGTTTATCTGCCAGCGAGACAGATTTCTAAAATGTTTTACGGCGAAAACATAGCACATATTTATGTAAAACCACCACCGCAGACATAACTCATTTGCATAGCCAAGTAGGAAAAAATATGCAATCAACAAACGCAGGATTAAAAGAAAAATCATTTCATTAACCTTTTGCAATCTTCATCAGATGACAGTAATATAACATGTTACACAGTACATCCATTTTTTCAATAATCTGCAATATATATCCATAAATCTCTGTTTACAATGACGCAATGTTCAAAAATGCTACTAAAATGTCAGGAGAAATGACGATAGCTCCGGCTAACAAGGAATACACATCATAAAATTTGACTAAATATGCATGTTCTACATATGTATAGCAAGATACACTTCTTCTAAATGCAATCGCTGTGTTACATTTATTTTTAATGTTACAGGTTGCGTTCACTAGCTATACTAGGAGTCGGGCGCTCCAAAAGTAGCATTCTGGCTCCTCTATCTTGAGTCCACATAAACCCAAATTTACCACATAAATATTCCCTTACCTTTGCTGTTCTTCCATCAAAAGACCTGGAAGGGATTATACTTACCAAAACAGCATTTAGTTTTCAAGTCTGCGTCTTTCGGTTCTCAAAAACTACACATTTCTGTCAAAATGTAGCCAAAAGTCAAGTGGATGCGCACCAAAAGCGTCGAACTTACATATTATATGTTGAGTAAACTTGTCAAACTAACTTCATAATCAAGCTTTAACATGTTATAAGGTGTACAGAAATTGTGAGGACGAACAGAAACACAGGCATCGTTCAATCGATCTTGGAAAAAGACAGGACTTGACCAGAGCGCGCATAAAGTGACCTGTTTTTCGCGTGACTGAGAGCTTTCGAGCGCTCAAACTCCCGTGAGCGGCGATTCTCACAATGAGAAGCCCCATTGAAAGCAGGGATCGCTGAACACGTAGGAACTGTTCCCAGAGCTGTAACTGTTTGGGAAGGGTGTTTGCGATGACGTCAAAGTTGGGCCAACTTTTATCATGACAAGAGATAGTTTGGGAGAATGCATGCCCTGACAGTTCTGCTTTACATAGAGACAAAATTTAAACGGTTTTAGAAGCTTTAGAGTGTTTTCTATTCGATAATATTTTTATATGCATATATTAGCAACTTTGACAAAAATTTATCCTGTTTAATAAGGGCACCAAATTCCTCCAGTAGGGGCAGTAAACAGCCCTAGCACTGACAGGTTAAGTCTCAGGTTCTAGTGATAGCGTTGCCTCTGCCTTGTGTCTGTCTCTGTCTCTGTGTCTGGCTCTGTGTCTGTCTCTATCGGTGTGAAGATGTAACCCCTAGGGAGGTGTAAAAAATGACCTGGGTAGTTGTGGCTATAGCTTCTCCTTTGCATATTTCTATTTGTCTTCTGTGAGTTTACACTTGATTTCATGTTGTGTCTGACACTTGATTTCATGTTGTGTCTGACACTTGATTTCATGTTGTGTCTGACACATGATTTCATGTTGTGTCTGACACATGATTTCATGTTGTGTCTGACACATGATTTCATGTTGTGTCTGACATTTGATTTCATGTTGTGTCTGACACTTGATTTCATGTTGTGTCTGACACTTGATTTCATGTTGTGTCTGACACATGATTTCATGTTGTGTCTGACACTTGATTTCATGTTGTGTCTGATGATGTGAAACATAACTACTGGTGCACAGTAAGATAAGAAGTAGAGATTTGATTAATATGCCAATACCAAAAACTGGGGACCACTTGAGCTCCATCATAGCAATGAGCACAACAATATACTTTCTCGCACAACAGTAAGTCATTACTCATCGCCTTCATATACTATGCAAGATGGTAAGCAAACTCTCGACAAAAGACGCAAAAGTCAGTCGTGTAAGTCGTGTCAAACAACATTCAGACGTTTGGTCACGGCTGACATAAATGAATCCCGTGACTGTGAACCTCTTCTGCACGTGTGCACATCTTCTTGCACAATTGTTCAATCAGTCCTTATTCATGCATAAAGGGTCACCTCTGAGTTGTTGCTTGCAAGAATGGACCAAGTAAGAGAGCAAGGGCAAATGACTGGTAGATGGACCCATAGAGGAAAGTTCAGCGCTCAGTTAAAATGGAAAAGGTCAAATATAGAAGTTTGTTTCTGGATATTCATGCTCTTGAGTAACATTCTTTCTGCATTGGTCATATGTGGTATAAAAATTCATTTTAGGAAAAAAAGAATAGAGCCCATGTTGTGTTAATATGTTTAGTTGTCTTTGTGGTGCATACTATAAGTATTGTATCAACAGATAACAGACATTTAAAATGGGGTTGACCTAACCTTATATTGATAATTGTCGAGAAAAAAAAATGTAATTACATAACAAGCTGTATGTTTTGATGGAGGTAGTTGATTGTGTGTCATGTGTTTCATGTTTCGAGAGTCTTAATGCATTTAGAAGAATAACCCATTTCAGCTTAGGGCTGAGTGTTGTTTTGAAAAAGGGAATAATGTTTGGACAAATGTGCTCAAGCAATCAAAGAAAACTCTACAAGTGCAAAAACAAATACAAGTTTGCATACTGGTGAGTGTGAGAGTGAGAATGAGAGAGAGAGAGAGAGAGAGAGAGAGAGAGAGAGAGAGAGAGAGAGAGAGAGAGAGAGAGAGAGAGAGAGAGAGCGGCGAGAGAGAGAGAATCAAGTGTAGGACAGGGCAATGCCACAACTAGGCTCCCTAGTCTCTGGAGACAGGACACTCTTAAGATGCAGAGCGGGTGCTTTACTTCTGGATGGACGCATGCGATATCTAGGCTACGTTCCAATGTTCACACTAGCATGCCACTTAGAATGCATGCCTAAAACCCTTCTTTCTACCTTCTTTATAGTCTATTTGAAAGGTTTGGGGTAAAAAAAATCAAAAACGTCATATTACGCAGTATGCCGGTGTGGATAACTTTAACACAGCCTTGCTGTCAACTCTTATCTTATGAAGGGAAATGCTCCCTACCTCTTGTGCCTTGAAGCTGAGCTCTTTCTTTGCTTCTGAATTCCCCTCTTTCCCCCCTCTATCATTTTTCACCAGAAGTCACCTGAACACTCAATCTTCCGAGGCAGCAGGCAATCTGCCTCAATAAACGCGGCGGCCTGACAGACGACATAACTCATGTCTCTGCTGAGCTGGGGGTTGACGGGGCAGCGGAGAGGAGGAGGGCCAAAGACAGACAACACTGTTTCCTATTCATAGGCTGTGTCTCAAATGACACCTATTCCCTATATAGTGCACTATTTTTGACCACTATATAGGGAATAGAGTACCATTGTGGGGCATGAGCATACACTGAGCTGGTGATGTACGCCACCTGCCAGCCAAGCTTATCTACGGGAACACACACGGTCTGACAACCTGCGAGGTAAACAAACAGACTTCCAGTAAAGGTGGAGGGAAAAACATGATTGTGAAATTTGTAGTGGCCTCCCAGAGCGAGCGACGATGGACAATGCATTTGGATTGCACCGCGGTGCAGTCAAGTCAATGGACACTTACCAGAGGTAACACATTTACCACAGATTTGTCCCCTTTTCTTATATGCTTGGCCTTTTTAGGGAATCCATTTGCCATGGCTATTTTTATCATGAGCAGGAACATGCGGTAACAGCTTTCTAATGGGGGAGGTGGCAGACTGCACCACTGTATGTGGATGCATCCAAAATGGCACTCTATTCCCTATAGAGTGCAATACTTTTCACCAAAGTAGCACTATGTAGGGAATAGGGTGCCATTTGGGATGCGGCCTGGGACTTCACAGTTTACGGCCCACACTGCATGCCACACGGCCATATTTCAAACAGACGCTGATCTAAATGATTCATTTCCTGCTTCATGTATTACATCATGAACTATTTTTAATTCATGATTAAGGTACTGTACTGTACATAGCGAGACCCTGAGTTAGAATTCGAGGGAGTGGGACAGGGTTATATTTAACACCAGGGATCTGTTCTATTATCAGGGCTCATGGATAGATGATGGATGGACCACCTACGTAAATATCCCAAATGGCACCCTATATATTAAATAGAGTGACTTGCAAAAGTTTTTACCCCCATTGGCATTTTTCCTATTTTGTTGCCTTACAACCTGGAATTAAAAATGATTTTTGCGGGTTTTGTATCATTTGATTTACAACAACATGCCTACCACTTTGAAGATGCAAAATATTTTGGGGGTGAAACAAACAAGAAATAAGACACACAAAATGAAAACCTGAGTGTGCATAACTATTCAGAACTATTCATAAAGTCAATACTTTGTAGAGCCACCTTTTTGCAGCAATTACAGCTGCAAGTCTCTTGGAGTATGTTTCTATAAGCTTGGCAAATCTAACCACTGGGATTTTTACCCATTCTTGAGGCAAAACTGCTCCAGCTCCTTCAAGTTGAATGTACAGCAATCTTTAAGTCATACGGCAGATTCTCAATTGAATTGAGGTCTGGGCTTTGACTAGGCCATTCCAAGATATTTAAATGTTTCCTCTTAAACCACTCGAGTGTTGCTTTAGCAGTATGCTTAGGGTCATTGTCCTGCTGGGAGGTGAACCTACGTCCCAATCTAAAATCTCTGGAAGACTGAAACAGGTTTCCCTCAAAATTTCACTGTATTTAGCGCCATCCCTCATTCCTTCCATTCTGACCAGTTTCCCAGTCCCTGCCGATGAAAAACATCCCCAAGGCATGATGCTTCCACCCCCATGCTTCACGGTGGGGATGGCATTCTCAGGGTGATGAGAGGTGTTGGGTTTGTGCCAGGCATAACGTTTTCCTTGATGGCCAAAAAGCTACATTTTAGTCTTATCTGTCCAGAGTACCTTCTTACATATGTTTGGGAGTCTCCCACATGCCCCTTGGCGAACAACAAACGTGTTTGCTTTTTTTTAAGCAATGGCGTTTTTCTGGCCACACTTCCGTAAAGCCCAGCTCTGTGAAGTGTACAGGTCCTATGGACAAATACTCCAATCTCCGCTGTGGGGCTTTGCAGCTCTTTCAGGTTTATCTTTGGTCTCTTTGTTGCCTCTCTGATGAATGCCCTCCTTGCCTGGTCCATGAGTTTTGGTGGGCGGCCCTCTCTTAGCAGGTTTGTTGTGGTGCCATATTCTTTCCATTTTTTAATAATGGATTTATTGGTGCTCCTTGGGATGTTCAAAGTTTCGGATATTATTTTAATATCAACCGGATCTGTATTTCTCCAACTTTGTCCCTGACCTGTTTAGAGAGCTCCTGTCACGAATGTTACCGAAGGTGGCTCCCCTTCTTGCTCGGGTGGCGCTCGGCGGTCGTCGTCGCCGGTCTACTAGCTGCCACCGATCCTTTGTTCCGTGTTCGTTTGGCTTTGTCTAATTGGTTTCACCTGTTCATTGTTTGGTTGTTAGGGTGGGGTTATTTAAGTTCGTTTAGCCGCTTCTGTTTGTGCGGGCTTGTTCTTCTGTATTTGTGAGAGGTGTTAGTGTTTGTTGGGTTTTCTCACTGTCCTGGTATTTTACCTAAGGGTACTATATTGTTTTTATAGTTACGCCTGTTTGGGTATACTATTTTGTTCCTTTGATTTTGGACATTAAAGCGTGTTTTTCCCGCATCCTTTGCTCTCTGTGCCTGACTCCACACCCATTCACTCATTGAGCGTTACGGCTCCTTGGTCTTCATGGTGCCGCTTGCTTGGTGGTGCGCCTTGCTTAGTGGTGTTGCAGACTCTGGGGCCTTTCAGAACAGGTGTATATATACTGAGATCATGTGACAGATGATGTGACACTTAGATTGCACACAGGTGGACATTATTTAACTAATTATGTGACTTTTGAAGGTAATTGGTTGCACCAGATATTGTTTAGGGCCTTCATAGCAAAGGGGGTGAATACATATGCATGCACCATTTTTTTAAACAAGTAATTTTATTCATTTCACTTCACCTATTTGGACCAATTTGTCTATGTCCGTTGCATGAAATCCAAATGAAAATCCATTTAAATTACAGGTTGTAATTCAACAAAATAGGAAAAACGCCAAGGGGGTGAATACTTTTGCAATTTTGGATGCAGCCTCAACCTGCTCATGTAACAGGCGTGGTTTGGAGAGCCACGATGAGTTAACTTGCCTGACACTTGTGTTAGTCAGCCTTAGTTCAGCAGGTTAGCACATCACATCAGCATTTATTTCTGACAAAATTCTAATTGTTTTCTCCTTTCTCATCTGACATATCTCTAGGTGGCACCACAGACCTTGAGGGAATCATGTCTTATTACATCACACAGAAGAAAGGAAGAATCTTCCTACAGAACCTCATGTAGAGGGCAAATCGTTTCCAATCATATCCCAGACTCTTAGCACCAAAGGGTAGGGGGATATGGGTGTTCGAGGTTGTGAATGAGATGAGATGGTGATTACTACATTACTAGCACCATTACTACAGCACCATCGGATGATATGATAGGCTAGGGAAGTCTGCATGATAAAGTGATGATGTCATGGCGTTAATGCAGTATGTGTGTTCCACTGGCTGGCAAGGCAAGGGCAATGAATGGGGATTCTTAGGGGCAAGTTAATTAATAAAGTAACAAAACATTCAGGTTGACATTAGTTGGAAATGAATATGATGTCAATGAACACAGTTTGAACCAGGAGCTAATGTCGTTCAGTTCTTTCGTAGCCTATATCCCTCTGTGCCTACCAATGGTCATATCCGATGCAGCAGGAAATTCTATCTATTCTTTTGGATGAATTTGTGGATAAACAGATTAAATCCATAATTGCAGCCCGTGTCGAGTGATGAATGCATACAACAATCGTAGTGGATGCGTTAGGTCATGTTTGACTTCAAATATCATTTTGCCATTGTCTGTTTGGTAAGGTTGCTGCTGTGCACTTTTTTACTCTTGTTACTACATACAGTAAAATCTCACACCCTTAACCTGACCCCGGCGCACTGCTGCAATGTGTAATTCCAGTATGTTAATAATACACAATTCTTCAAAACATAGTCACAATGTAAGGGAAAGTGTTTATTTTGAGATTTTAGAGAAACACTTGCCAAGCCTAATGCAGGCCAGAACTATTGACCTGGCTTGTCATTGACCTAGGTCAACCACATAGTTTACTTAAGATTCCCATAAACTCTATGCATGACAGGAATTACATCAGAGTGTTACAGCATAACTAGGAGTGTTAAAACCAGCATCTTATAACAGCCATCTGTCTATAGACACACAATACATTCAATGTATAGTAGATACATCCAGTCCAAAAGAGTAGCAAATAAACAAATAAAGTAGATTTTATTCACCGTCTCCCCAGAGTCTCAACCTGTGAAGTCCCAGCCTGCAACGCATGGTCTAAACTCTCGTTAGCAGCTCTGATGTCTGAATCGGTCCTTTCATTCATCTAGTCTGTTTCAGAGAAAGAGCACAACGTAGAGAGTGCTCGCCACTACTGACTGCAATTTGGTGCTTGATTTTTGCACTTAAGTTATAAACATGGTGGTGATTATTTAAGCAATAAGGCCTGGGGGGCTGTGGTATATGGCCAATATACCACAGCTAAGGGCTGGTATTATGCATGAGTGCCTGGATACAGCCCTTAGCCGTGGTATATTGGCCATATACCACCAACCCCTGAGGTTCCTTATTGCTATTATAAACTGGTTAGCATCATAACTAAATAAAAAATAAATGCGTTGTCATACCCATGGTATACAAACTGATATTCCACAGCTGTCAGCCAATCAGCAATCAGGGCTCGAACCAGCCAGGTTATAAATAATGACATATACTGTATGTACAGTATATATAATAATATATATATAATATATATGCTGTTTTTTGTTTAAATATTTAGCCCCTTGTTTAAGTGTTATGCTTAAATGACTAATTGTCTGATTAATCTTTGGGACTGAGGTGGTTAAATTAAAGTCATTAGTAGCATACAGTCGTCTGGGATAGCCTTGTTAACCGAATTAGCGACCTCCTACTGTCTTTGTGAATTTGCCATCACGTGGGTCAGGAGGTTGGCTACACTTGTGATGGTTAGGGTTAGTTGGTGACTCGATAAACACCGTAAGTAGAGCATGATGAATTTGCTGTCATAGGCGATAGCCATCTCTGCTGTTTCATGATTAGGAAACAGATTAAAACAGTTTCTGAAAATGTTGTGGTCGGTAGTGGATGTACAGTTGAAGTCAGAAGTTTACATACACCTCAGCCAAATACATTTTAAGTTTTTCACAATTCTGACAATTAATCCTAGTAAAAATTGCCTGTTTTAGGTCCGTTAGGATCACCACTCTATTCTAAAAATGTGAAATGTCAGAATAATAGTGCAGAGAGTGATTTATTTCAGCTTTTATTTATTTCATTACATTCCCAGTGGGTCAGAAGTTTACATACACTCAAATAGTACATTTACATTTACATTTAAGTCATTTAGCAGACGCTCTTATTTGGTAGCATTGCCTTTAAATTGTTTAACTTGGGTCAAACGTTTCAGGTAGACTTCCACAAGCATCCCACATTAAATTGGGTGAATTTTGGCCCATTCCTCCTGACAGAGCTGGTGTAACTGAGTCACGTTTGTAGGCCTCCTTGCTCACACATGCTTTTTCAGTGCTGCCCACAAATTTTCTATAGGATTGAGGTCAGGGCTTTTTGATGGCCACTCCAATACCTTGATACCTTTGTCCTTAAGCCTTGGAACTTTGGAAGTATGCTTGGGGTCATTGTTCATTTGGAAGACCCATTTGCGACCAAGCTTTAACTTCCTTACTGGTGTCTTGAGATGTTGCTTCAATATATACATGTAATTTTCCTTCTCATGAAGCAATCGATTTGTGAAGTGCACCAGTCCCTCCTGCAGAAAAGCACCCCCACAACATGATGCTGCCACCCCCGTGTTTCACGGTTGGGATGGTGTTCTTCGGCTTGCAAGCCTCCAGCTTTTTTCTCCAAACATAACAATGGTCATTATGTCCAAACAGTTCTATTTTTGTTTCAACAGACCACAGGACATTTCTCCAAAAAGTACGATATTTGTCCTCATGTGCAGTTGCAAACCGTAGTCTGGCTTTTATGGCGGTTTTGGAGCAGTGGCTTCTTCCTTGCTGTGCGGCCTTTCAGGTTATGTCGATACAGGACTAGTTTTACTGTGGATATAGATACTTTTGTACCTGTTTCCTCCAGCATCTACACAAGATCCTTTGCTGTTGTTCTGGGATTGATTTGTGCTTTTCGCACCAAACTACGTTAATCTCTAGGAGACACGCGGCTCCTTCCTGAGCTGTATGATGGCTGCATGGTCCCATGGTGTTCATACTTGCCTACTATTGTTTGTACCTTCAGGCATTTTGAAATTGCTTCCAAGGATGAGCCAGACATGTGGAGGTCTACAATTTTCTTCTGAGGTCTTGGCTGATTTCTTTTGATATTCCCATGTTGTCAAGCAAAGAGGCACTGAGTTCGATGGTAGGCCTTGAAATACATCCACAGGTACACCTCCAATTGACTCAAATTATGTCAATTAGCCTATCTGAAGCTTCTAAAGCCATAACATAATTTTCTGGAATTTTCCAAGCTGTTTAAAACTTCTTATGGCTGCAGGGGCAATATTGAGTAGCTTGGATGAAAGGTGCCCAGAGTAAACTGTCTGCACCTCAGTCCCAGTTTCTAAAACATGCATATTATTATTAGTATTGGATAGAAAACACTCTGAAGTTTCTAAAACTGTTTGAATGATGTCTGTGAGGATAACAGAATTCATACGGCAGACAAAAACCTGAGAAGACATCCAAACAAGTGGGAAATCTGAGATTGGTCGATTAACTACACAGTGGGATATTGGTTATGTTGCACTTCCTAAGGCTTCCACTAGATGTCAACCGTCTTTAGAAACTCGAATGAGGCTTCTACTGTGATGTGGGGCCAGATGAGAGCTCTTTGAGTAGTGGTCTGGCAGAGAGTCAGGTCCTGGTCACGCGCATTTCACATGATAGCAACCTGCATTCCATGGCTTTTCTACAGACAATGGAATTCTCCAGTTGGAACGTTATTGAAGATTTATGATAAAAACATCCTAAAGGTTGATTCTCTACTTAGTTTGAAATGGTTATATGACCTGTAATATCACTTTTTGAAGTTTTCGTCCGACGTTTTGGCTGGACCTGAACGAGCGTTTGGATTTGTGTACTAAACGCCCTAACAAAAGTAGCTACTTGGACATAAATAATGGACATTATCGAAAAAAATAATTTATTTATTTATTGTGGAACTAGGATTCCTGGGAGTGCATTCTGATGAAGATCATCAAAGGTAAGGGAATATTTCTAATGTTTTTTCTGATTTCTATTGACTCCAACATGGCGGATAATAAATACAAAATCTGAGCTCAGTTCTTTTTTTGCTTTTTCCGTAAAGTTTTTAAAAGATCTGACACAGTGGTTGCATTAAAGAGAGGTTTACCTATATTTCCATGTCTAACAATTGTATTTTCATCGACATTTATAATGAGTATTTCTGTAAAATGATGTGGCTCTCTGCAATATCACCGGATGTTTTTGAAACTAGTGAACGTAACGCGCCAATGTATACTGAGATTATTTTCTATAATATCTCTATTTCTGCTTTTTGTGACTCCTCTCTTTGGCTGGAAAAAAAGTGTTTTTCTGTGAGTTGGTGGTGACCAAACATAATAGTTTGTGGTGCTTTCGCTGTAAAGCCTATTTGAAATTGGACACTGTGGTGGGATTAACAACAAAATTACCTTTAAAACGGTATAAAATACATGTATGTTTGAGGGATTTTAATTATGAGATTTCTGTTTTTTTTATTTGGCGCCCTGCACTTTCACTGGCTGTTGTCATATCGATCCCGTTAACGGGATTGCAGCCCTAAGACGTTTTAAAGGCACAGTCAACTTAGTGTATGTAAACTTCTGACCCACTGGAATTGTGATACAGTGAGTTCTAAGTTAAATAATCTGTCTGTAAACAACTGTTGGAAAAATTACTTGAGTGTGAGATTCAAATGAAATGCTATAAAATTCAAACTTTCATTAAATCACACATGTAAGATACTCAATTAAAGCTACACTCGTTGTGAATCCAGCCAACATGTCCGATTTTAAAAATGCTTTTCGGCGAAAGCATAAGAAGCTATTATCTGATAGCCTGCACCCATCTGTACCAGCAGTAAACAAAAAGCCAGCTTACAAAAATGCAACGTCAATACAAAATATTTCAAAAGTTGCCAATAAACTTTGCCAAAATATTTCAAACTACTTTTGTAATACAACGTTAGGTATTTTTAAATGTTAATAATTGATCAAATTGTAGACGGGGCAATCTGTATTCAATACAGGAACAAAAACAAACCAGCACTGCTGTTCAAGTCACAAAAGTGACCACCGTTCGAGTTGGCCTACTTCTTCATAGAACAAAGGAACCTCAACCATATTCCAAAGACCAACCTCAACCATATAACCTCAACCATATTCCAAAGACTGGCGACATCGTGTGGAAGCGGTAGGAAATGAAAATGAAATGGGTTCCTATTAAATATCAAATGGGAAAGACAATATAGTGAACAGAGTGGGGGGGAATCTGAACAATTTGTCCTCTGGGTTTTGCCTGCTACATAAGTTCTGTTATACTCACAGACATGATTCAAACAGTTTTAGAAACTTCCGAGTGTTTTCTATCCAAATATATGAGTAATATGCATATCTTATATTATTGGCATGAGTAGCAGGAAGTTGAAATTGGGCACGCTATTTATCCAAAAGTGAAAATAATGCCCCGTAGCTTTATTAACAAGACATTTGTGTGGTTAAAAAAATAGTTTTAATGACTCCAACCTAAGTGTATGTAAACTTCTGACTTCAACTGTATGTACTGTATGGAGAGGAATGTTTTTGCATGTTTTCTTGTCATTGACTTTTATTTTGGGATTTGAGATGGATGGATTTCACAGTCAAAGATGTTGCCTCCTATTGTCTGTGAGTGGTGACTGATGCTTTGCAGCTCTGCCATTGTCAATGGCTCATTTTACAGTTGATCACATTGTACCTTGCTCTTACTAAGGGAGAGAACTATGAGCTACAATAGAATTGCAGAGACAGGGGCCATCCCGTTTCACACCATGCGGGTGTAAGTGAACGTGGCATTGATTGGGAAAGTCTCGTATCCGAGCTGAAGCATCGGGCAAAGCAATCTATCTGTCTGTATATGGAAACCAAGATGAAAAGTGTAGAAGCAATGAAAAAGGTTCAAGTGTAGCCTACACAAGGAGCAGTTTCTATACAGACACAAATTAAATGGGTTTTTATAATGAAATCATTCCCCTGATTGCACTTTCATAGACCAGTTGATAATGACACACATTCCTATTTGAAATCACTCAAATAAACAACAACAAACTTTTGGGCTGACTTAATTCTGTTGGCATTTTCTTTCTAACACCAACATCCATCTTATCCGGAAGGGTTGATTGTGCCTCTGCCTCCCTCTCTCCTCTCTTCCTCCTCCATTAACTTTGTTTATCCTCCAGCGAGGCATTTTACAGCTGGATATTGTTCCTCTGCAGAGCCGCGTACACCACGGCAAGAGGAGGCAGAATTGAATTAGCCCTGCTAATTCCAACCCCGCTTCGCTTCCCCTTTTCTCTGGATGAAATAGACCAGAGCTAATGAGAAACTTGAATCTTCCCTAGCATTAGCTCAGTTCCCATATGCCTATCCGTCAGTGCCAAACGATTGCTAGGCCTACACCCCCTAACCCATTGCTCCAAACCCAATCACCCGTCCGGTGGGCTTACCTCTTCAATTGAACGGAGAGAGGAGGATATTGAACAGGGAGAGGAGACTACGGTCGTATTCACTAGACACGAAATGGAATCGGGCTGAAGCCGTTCCCTGACGACTCATGCTGAATTGAATTCCGCTGCTCTTTCTATTAGAGGTCGACCGATTATGATTTTTCAATGCCGATATCAATACCGATTATTGGAGGACCACAAAGGCCGATACCGATAAATCGGCCGATTTATAAATACAATCTATTTGGTGGCAAATAAATAATGAAACATGCTCAATTTTGATTAAACAATGCAACACACGGTGTTGGAGAAGAAAGTAAAAGTGCAATATGTGCCATGTAAAAAAAGTTAACGTTTAAGTTTCTTGCTCAAAACTTATGGCAAGTTCGAATCCCCGAGCTGACAAGGTACAAATCTGTCTTTCTGCCCCTGAACAGGCAGTTAACCCACTGTTCCTAGGCCGTCATTGAAAATAAGAATTTGTTTTTAACTGACTTGCCTAGTAAAATAAAGGTAAATTAGTTCGCAACGAGGCAGGCGGCCCAAACTGTTGCATATACCCTGACTCTGCGTGCAAGAGAAGTGACACAATTTCCGAGTTAATATTGCCTACTAACATTAATTTCTTTTAACT
The DNA here is from genome assembly GCF_021184085.1 of Oncorhynchus gorbuscha. Taxonomy (NCBI): domain Eukaryota; kingdom Metazoa; phylum Chordata; class Actinopteri; order Salmoniformes; family Salmonidae; genus Oncorhynchus; species Oncorhynchus gorbuscha. The sequence continues at coordinate 2,499,303 of NC_060188.1, forward strand.
AAATATGCAGGTTTAAAAACTATACTTCTGTGTAGTGATTTTAAGAAAGGCATTGATGTTTATGGTTTACATTTGTGCAAAGAATGTGTTTTTTTCTCGAATGTGCTTTTGTTTAGCGAAGTAGGCTTTGATTCGATGATAAATTAACAGGCACCACATTGATTATATGCAACGCGGGGCGGGACAAGCTAGTTAACCTAGTAATATGATCAACCATGTGTAGTTAACTAGTGATTATGTGAAGATTGATTGTTTTTTATAAGATAAGTTTAATGCTAGCTAGCAATTTACCCTGCCTCCTTGCTGCACTCGCGTAACAGGTGGTCAGCCTGCCACGCAGTTTCCTCATGGAATGTAATAGGCCATAATCGGCGTCCAAAAGTGACGATTACCGATTGTTATGAAAACTTGAAATCGACCTCTACTATCTATCGCTACATACATTCAGTCTGAGACTGCCATCGTAGATATCCTTTATGCTGACATCAAAATGAGGGGCGTAGTACCAGACATGTCTTCAGCAGCGTTTGGATTGTCTCTAACCGATCAGAGTATCAAAGCCAATGAATATTTTCAACATGCCACTTTACCCACGTGTGTTCAGGCTCCGTCCCAACCCATCTGTTTCTGGGACCAATCAAAACAGTTTGAATGTGTTCACATTCAAGATGTCGTCGGGGAGGAGGTCAAATCCAGACTCATTGTGAAGAAGAAACATTAGTGGGTGTGGCTTTAGGCAGGAGCGGTGTGGATGGGTAGCCAGGCAACCGAAACAGGGAGGTACTATATGAAGTTGTGCAATAAGAAACGTTCATATTAGTTGTCTGATGCTAAATGTTTTGCTATGTTGTGCCCTCATGAGTAGGACCTATTTCAATTGTTTTGTAACAGAGTCGAGTCCTCCCGTCCTTTTTTAACATTGCTGGATACATCACCAGATGTGACTGGGTGCTTATGTAACGCAGAGGGGTACATTAACAGTTCAACAGCCCTGCAGTGATGCAATGCAGCTTCTCAGAACCCGGAGTGCTCCCCAATCTCAAGGGATCTTGGGTCAGTTTAGCATTTTCCCCACAATGGTAAAGGGTTGAGGGAGGGGAAGCTGATCCTAGATCTGTACCTAGAGGAATTGTCAACCTGGAGCAGAAATTGGCTTCTTGGGTTCAAGGTTCAAGCCAAGGGTCAGCTGCTCCTCCACTCCGGTATTGTTATTTACTGCTCATTTGCCACATTTGCCACTGGTGTTTACTGTTATGTAAATTTTCTGTTATTTTCTGAGCGGCCTAGATGTGCGAGTCAAGATGTTGTGACACTGTTATTTCCCCTGCTTCGCTCGTAAAACTGGTGTTAGGTAAAAGGGATGGCCTTATCAGACCTAAATTAGGAATGGAACAGAAATGAGTCCAGGGGCTGCATTCCAAATGGAACCCTATTCCCTACTTAGTGAACTATTTTGTCCATGGGCCTATGGGATGCAGTCCAGGGAATATCTAAAACAACAAGGGAGGTCCCTGAACTCAGTAAACTGCCTAGCCCTTACTGATGATGACACACGTACGCACACACGCACACACACACACACAGAGATACACAGACACACAGACACACACACACACACACACACACACACACACACACACACACACACACACACACACACACACACACACACACACACACACACACACACACACACACACACACACACACACACACACACACACACACACACACACACACACACACACACACACACACACACACACACACTCCAGTGATGATGACAGTGCCTGCCTAAGCCTCTGGGTTGGGGATCAGGACTCCAGCTAGACCCTGGGGTGGGAGTTGGAACATGTGTCCCCAGCAGATGGGAGTTTTATGGGAGTCTCGCTTGCTGTGGACAAGCCTGGTCACACACACGTTGGTTTTACTATCCAAGTGGGGACCAAAAATGTATTCCCATTCAAAATCCTATTTTCCATAAACCCTAACCCTTAACTTAATCCTAACCCTAACTCCTAATCCTAACCCCTAAAACTCATTCTAAACATAACCCTAACCCTTACCCCTAAGCATAAAATAAATCAAGAATATTTTGGGGAGCAGTGAGTGGTTCTTCTCTATAATAAGGATGGTGGTAGAGCTATATGAGTGTGGCTGATTTAAATGTGGTCTTGTTAGTCTTAGCACTATTTGACAAATTATTTATTTTAAACACTGTATACAAAATACATATTTTAGTAGCTCATCACCAAGCACTGCCTCTTGCTAGGATCTGTGTGTAGTTCAAATGATGCACAAATACAGCATATAGTTATATCTATCCACAGTCAGAAACAGCTCTATTCCCAGTGTAGAGCAGCTTTGCTCCAGATGAAGCAGGGGCAGCAGATGGCTAAGGCTGAGTGGAGGGTGGAGACTGGAGCCCCAGTTACCCCACTCTGGGTGCCTCATAATCCCACAAAGCCCTGTCTTCTCCCCCCTGACAAATGAGAAACGGCCCCCACCACCGACAGCTTGTCCCAGCCCCGGCCACTGCCTGCCATTCACCGAGAGCCATCATGTAGCTGAGCTGGGAGACAATGGGTTGCTCTTAACTGCTCCTCCTCGCTCCCTCGCCTCCTGGTTTCTAAAGAGAGAGATGGAGAGACGGGAATACGACACACAAAGAGGGATGTGTCGTCCTGTGAAGCCTTTCTCATATGAAGATCTGAACGAGGAAATAGGTCACGCTAGTGCGTTCACAGGACAGTTGTCTATGAACTAGACTAGAGCATGACAACATGGGGCGACAGGTAGCCTAGTGGTTAGAGCGTTGGGCCTGTACCCGAAAAGTTGTTAGATCGACATTCCCCAAGCTGGCAAGGTACAAATCTGTCGTTCTGCCCCTTGAACAAGGCAGTTAACCCACTATTCCTAGGCCATCATTGTAAATAATAATTTGTTCTTAACTGACTTGCCTACTTAAATAAAGGTTAATAAATAAAAACACGAATGACCAAACCCAATTATCTTGAACTCCATTTTTATGGAGAAAAAAAGTGTTTTACTTAGCAACTAGCTACTAAAATTAAGCACAGTTGGATGGATCATTTGAAATTAATAATTTTGAGAGAGAAAATAATAAACCAAAATAAACATTTGTCTCCAATGACTTCCCTTGCCGACCTAAGGTTGTGGAAGTTTAACATTAGTTCATTTGTCTCTGCTACTTCTCTGTATCTTGCCCCTTATATCCCTTTCACTAATTCTCAAATTACTTAACACTGACCCAATTTGTTGGCTTGAACTCGCAGTGTAATCAAATTTCTGTGCGAGGCATATCTTCTCAGAGGCTCTTTTGTAATTACCTGCTTATTCCAGGATCCCGGTAATTCTCTTCAAATTCAACAAACTCCAATTGAACATCACTTGATGCTTTTCCACCCCTCGAGCCCAGCTTGGAGCTGACAATGTGTGATGAACGAGTGAAGATTCTGAGAGAGAGAGAGAGAGAGAGAGAGAGAGAGAGAGAGAGAGAGAGAGAGAACTGTGACCAAATCTCTTGCAGCAGTACGCGGTCGAAGCCTCATCAAATACTTCAGAAGACAATGGACGTACCAAGTGATTGCAATCAGCAGCCGAACAGAGCTTTTTCTATAATTAAAAAAACTAATATCATAACAAACCGGTAATAGTTATTGATTCACCAGGTTTGGTTTTTAAAGGGTGTGTATGTTGCTCTTGTATGATATGATAATGTCAATGCTCTAACATCATTGATAATAACAAGGAAATGGGTTCCCGTGGCGGACCAATCATGTTGTTAAAAACAAACACACACACACACACTCTACTCCATTTATTAATATTTAGAACAGCGCATCACACATTCCGGAGTCTCAAGCTCATTATGGGAAATGCCAATCGCCGGGCGGATCACCAGGGGAAGTAAAAGATTCAGCAAAAAGCAGAGAGAGATTCTGCCCCACTTTTTCTATTGCATGACAGGCAATTCATTAGGTGAGAAAATACATTTGCAGATTCACATGTTAAAAACTTTTATATGTGAAAATTGGATATGCAGTGTTATGTGTGAAAAACATTCACGTGACAAACTTAGTCATGTGGTATTGGATTTTGACACATGTAAAATTCATATTTGCTGTTTCACATGTAAAATACTTTTTTTTTTTTTACTTCACATGTGGAATTGCAGATTCACATGTGGGGTTGAAATAATGTTTACTCTCCTCACATGTGAAAACATGGTGTTAACATGTAGCAGTAAACAATGTTTCCACCAGTGGAATTAAGGTGACCACATTTAAAAAGCCCAAATGCGGGAGATGGTAATGACCTTATGGGACATTCATGGAACAGTGGACAGAATAAAACATTTGAAATGACTACATACTGTAGTTCTGCTGTATCAAATACAATTTTATTGGTTACATGCACATATTTAGCAGATATTATTGCGAGTGTAGCGAAATGCTTATATAAAGGTCACTGTTAAAGGAGCAATCCTTAGTTGACACATACATTTTGGGGCATATAAATTAATAAGAATTTTTGAATCCAATGTTTGTAAACAAAATAAATGTAAACAACCACTACCTAAAAACATGGTTAAAACTATCATGTTGATATCATGGATGGTCAGTCCTTGAATCCATAGCATAGTCTATGGATTTGAGGGTGGTTGCATTTCTCCAGCCCCATCCCTCAGCTTTTACTGAAACCATGGTGGGGAGTAATTGTGTAATTGAGTAAAAGTGATATTATATGGTGCAATCCTCTAGCAGACCTGGGCAATTCCAGTCCTCGGGGGTCTGATTGGTGACACACTTTTCCCCATCCCTAGGAAACATAGCTGATTTAAACAATTGCATTCTGACCCGAGGACTGGCATTGCCCAGGCCTGCGAGTGAGTTACTTTTGTGCCATTAATATCAAGCACAACTTGTTATGTTGAGAACAAAAATGTTATATTGCAAAAACAAATATGATATTGAAAGCAAACATAAACCCAAAAGTATTGATAGAAAAAACAAATATCACAAGGAAATAATTTTGAAATGCAAGAAAAAAAATATTGTAAATGGAGGTTGAATTATTTTCAGATCATTAAAAAATAAATAAAAAGAATTAAGTAAAATGCCTCCAGTCAAAGATAAAAATATAATAGAAATAAACACACTTTTTTGTATGTTTCAATGACACTGAGGGTCAACGCTGTTACATCCAATGCTTGAGGCTAATGCCTGCGCAGCTGCTTGTACATGTGTACCCATACATACACACACTCACTCGCATTCAAACGCACACATGTGCACACACACTGACACACATGAAACACATGTAAATACAGTGCCTTTGGAAAGTATTCAGAGTGACCCCTTGACTTTTTCCACATACATAACAGCCTTATTCTGAAATGTATTACATTTGTTTTAAAAATCCTCATCATCTACAAACAATACTCTATAATGACAAAGCGAAAACAGGTTTAGAAATGCTAGTATTCAGTATTCAGACCCTCTGCTATTAGACTCGAAATTGAGCTCAGGTGCATCCTGTTTCCATTGATCATCCTTGAGATGTTTCTACAACTTGATTGGAGACCACCTGTGGTAAATTCAATTGATTGGACATGATTTGGAAAGGCACACACCTGTCTATATAAGGTCCCACAGTTGACAGTGCATGTCAGAGCAAAAACCTAGCCATGTTGTCAAAGGAATTGTCTGTAGAGCTCCGTGACAGGATCGTGTTGAGGGTAACAAAACATTTCTGCAGCATTGATAGTCCTGAGAACACAGTGGTCTCCATCAATCTTAAATGGAAGAAATATGGAACCCCAAGAATCTTCCTAGAGCTGGCCGTCCGGCAAAACTGAGCGATCGGGGGAGAAGGTACTTAGTCAGGGAGGTGAGAAAGAACCCAATGGTTACTTTGACAGAGCTCCAGAGTTCCTCTGGGGAGATGGGAGAATCTTCCAGAAGGACAACCATCTCTGCAGCACTCCACCAATCAGGCCTTTATGGTAGAGTGGCCAGACGGAAGCCACTCTTCAGTAAAGGCACATGGCAGTCTGCTTGAAGTTTGCCAAAAGGCACATAAAGACTCTCAGATCATGAGAAACAAGATTCTCTGCTCTGATGAAACCAAGATTGAACTCTTTGGCCTGAATGCCAATCATCACGTCTGGAGGAAAACTAGTTCAAACGAGTCACATATGGAAGACTGCATAGTTGGGTTTAATTATAGTGTTATAATAAAGTGGGATGAATGTAGCCTAGATCATATTCACGTGTATCCATGTGTATGTCAATGACCAAGGTGCAGTTTACATTGCCTTTGTGTTCCAAATGGTACTCTATTATCTATGGGCCTGGTCACTGTGTTCCAAATGGCACCCTATTTCCTGGGCCCTGGTCAAATAGGTGCACTATAGAAAATAGGGTGCTATTTGGGACATATCCCATTGTTTTTGGAGACAATTTGAGCCAATGATAGCAAGCACAATAGTGTGATTTGCACTCATCCAAAGTGTATGGAACATGTGATATACAGTCATTGTAATGTAATTACATTGTAAAATGCCTTTATGTGGCACTAACATTTTCATGGTTCTTGATTGAAATGGCTGTTGCATTTTCATTTCCCATTCGAGATATAATTTCAAACTCCGATTGGCACAGCATGGCAAATGCCAGCTTTAGAACACAGTGCCAATTTCAAGCTGTGGCTGTAGGAGTGATTTGAAAGGGTGGCAATCTTATTTAGTGTTCATGTTTAGCCATTTTAAAGTACTCCTGTGACTAGAAGGCAGTGTGAATGTCAACACATCAAATTCAAACTAGTACCATAGTGAAAGTGCAGGCACCTGTTATTGAATTATTATTTGTTTTCATTAAACCTTTATTTAGGCAAGTCAGTTAAGAACAAATTCTTATTTACAATGACGCCTACCAAAGGCAAGAGGCCTCCTGCGGGAAGGTGGCGGTTGGGATTAAAAAAATACAACAATATAGGACAAAAGACACATCACGACAAGAGAGACACCACAATACTCCATAAAGACAGCCATAAGACAACAACATAGCGTGGCAGCAACATATGACAACACAGCATGGTAGCAACACAACATGACGACACAGGAGCAACACAACATGGCAGCAGCACAAAACATGGTACAAACACTATTGAGCACAGACACAGCACAAGGGGCAAGAGTGAGGAGACAACAACACATCACTGGAGACAGCCACAACTGTCAGTAAAGGTGTCCCATGATTGAGTCTTTAAATGAAACGATGGAGAGACAACTTTTTGACAGCCTATAGGCCTATGTAGATTACCATGTGTTGTTAAGCAACTGCAAGATGTGTGTGATATGATTATATAAGGTTATTAATGGGTGAGTCACCTAAATTAGCTAAATTGATATTAATATAGGCTGTGCATATATTTTCTCCATGCTCAAAAATAGACCTTTAGACAACCAGCTAATTGAAATCTGGGACTGACGTCTGCGCTCGATTTGGGTTCCACATACACCTACTTTGAATCTACCTGAATTTTAATTTAGCCCGTCAGGTGATGCCCAACGTATGTTAATGCATTGACTCTGCATGTTTTCCATAAATGTATGTCATGATGACAAATGTATGGGGTCAGGTTCAGGCGTTCAACCTTTTGACAGATACACTCCCCTCCATATGTATTTGGACAGTGGCGCTGCATACTTTAGCCTTTTAGATTTGCGATAGAATGTCTCATTTCAGGTGACAGTACAGAATGTCAGCATTTATTTAAGGGGATTGTCATATATATCAGTTTTACCGTTTAGAAATGAAAGCACTTTATGTATCTAGTTCACCGATTTGAAGATGTCAGAAGTATTTGGACAAATTCACTTATAGTGTATTCAAGTAGTCAGTTGCATTTGCGGCTTGTTTTGGTTGTTTTTGGATTCTTTTTGGCCCAATAGGAACAGAATGGTGAATAATGTCTTGTGTCATTTTGGAGTCTATAGCCACCCAGGCCCACCCATGCCTATGCCCCTGATGTGGATGCTACCATGATTATGGATATTCATGAATGAATTGTGAACGATGATGAGTGAGAAAGTTAGAGCACAAAGGTCATGCCCCTAAAAATACTAACCTCCCTGTAATGGTGAGAAGATACCATGTTTTGTTATAGCCTCTGAATGGCGCTCTCACACTCATCACTTTTCATGATTCATTAATGATTTTCTAATCATGACTATCAGGATTAATTTCAGAAGTGTGTTCAGAAACATCTACTCACTTAGAAAAGAAAATGACTCCAGTCATCACTCACCATTCAGTTACAGTACTATTGGACAACCAAAACAAACTGCAAATGCATCCAATGAACTTGATGTAGTCATTGCTTGCAAGAAATATGGGACCAAATACTAAACTTTGGACTGTTTTTTATACACTATAAGTTAATTGTCCAAATACTTTTGACTTCTTCACATGTGGGGACGACGACTAGATACATAAAGTGCTTTCCTTTCTAAACGGTAAACAGATATGGATGCAAATACCTTAAAACAAAAGGTGACATTCTATACTACTGCCTCATATGAAACATTTCGTAGAAAATGTGAGCATCACTGTCAAAAGACATTTGGAGGGATGGGCAATTCCACGGTGAAGAATAGTGCAGATGAAAAATTTGGTAACATAATAATGGTTTGTGCTGTTTGTGCCATTACCAAACTTTGCATCTGCACCGTTCTTAAAGTAAATGTGTTTTTGTAAACATTTTTTGTGTAAATTGTTAAAATTAGTCCTTGTGCATATGGTATGGCTTGTTTAACTTTGCAGTCATTTGTTTTTGTTTGACATACATTTTAAAGTGAAAAATCTGAGTCTACCTGTCTCTAGCCACTAGGTTACCTGTCTCTAACCACCAGGCTACCTGTCTCTAACCACCAGGCTACCTGTCTCTAACCACCAGGCTACCTGCCTCTGACCACCAGGCTACCTGCCTCTAACCACCAGGCTACCTGTCTCTAACCACCAGGCTACCTGTCTCTAACCACCAGGCTACCTGTCTCTAACCACCAGGCTACCTGTCTATAACTACCAGGCTACCTGCCTCTAACCACCAGGCTACCTGCCTCTTACCACCAGGCTACCTGTCTCTAACCACCAGGCTACCTGCCTCTAACCACCAGGCTACCTGTCTCTAACCACTAGGCTACCTGTCTCTAACCACCAGGCCAACTGTCTCTAAACACCAGGCTACCTGTCTCTAACCACCAGGCTACCTGTCTCTAACCACTAGGCTACCTGTCTCTAACCACCAGGCTACCTGTCTCTAACCACCAGGCTACCTGTCTCTAACCACTAGGCTACCTGTCTCTAACCACCAGGCTACCTGTCTCTAACCACCAGGCTACCTGTCTCTAACCACCAGGCTACCTGTCTCTAACCACCAGGCTACCTGTCTATAGCTACCAGGCTACCTGCCTCTAACCACCAGGCTACCTGTCTCTAACCACCAGGCTACCTGTCTCTAACCACTAGGCTACCTGTCTCTAACCACCAGGCTACCTGTCTCTAACCACCAGGCTACCTGCCGCCCCTGAGGTCATTTGACACATAATGGCATCCGTTGTTCACACCTCAAGCAAGTCACTTTGCAGTGGAGCTGTGTCCAGACCCTCCCCTAACCCAAACGACGCTGGGCCCTCTGTGCACCGCCTCATGGGTCTCTCAGTCACTGCTGGCTGTGCTCAACTATGATGAGTCTGGTTTAGTCAGGCTGTACACCTAGAACAGGATGCGGTGGGATATCTTTAGTAAACATACAAAAGGTATATCTTGGCCACTAACCTGAGCAAATTCTAGCCTGTACTGTTTTAGCAACTCCTATGGTTATTGTCACGCTAAACAGAGAATGACCAAATAAATCTGTCGCCAGGCTACAATTTGCCTTCCACCATTGAACCCATACGACGGACTTCTCCTTTCTGAACTTTTCTTTTAGTGTCTCACTCTTCCACTTCTCTCTCCCTCTCGCTTCCTCTCACCTTCTCTCTCCCCCTTCTCCATCCTTCTTTCGGGGCAGGAGTTCTGACTGTCCCCTCCTCCCTGACACATACACACCCAAACCACAACATGAACATACCCCCTCCTCCCCTGTCCCATCACTCAACAATGACATGCACACACACACTCTGAGTTGAGAGATGTTTTTCTTCTCAGCCAGCCACCTCCTCAGATAGGAAACCTCAGTTTCCCCTCAGCCTCCACTGGGCCTCTCTCTCTTTCTCTCTCTTTCCCCTCTCAGTCTATCTCTCCCCCTCTTTCTGACTTTCCTTTCCCTTTCTCACAATTGTTTTCTCTAATTTTCTCTGCCCTCTCTCCTCCTGTCTTTAATTTTTCTCAACACCCTCCCCCTTCCTCCTTCCCTGGATAGTTTGCTATTTCTATTTTTCCATTCTTTCTCTCTCTCTCTCATAATTCTCTCTCCTTTATGTCATAATTCTGTAAGTGAACCTTGTCCTTTCTGACCCAAGACTCCTCCCCTCTCTGTGTTTTCTTCTTTCTGTCAATACATACCTCACACTTCCTCTTTCTGCCAATACATACATCACACTTCATACATACCTCACACTTCCCTTCCTTTTCTGTCAATACATACTTCTTCTTTCTATCAATATACTTCCTTTCTTATCAATATCAATACATACCTCACACTTCCTCTTTCTGTCAATAATACATCAATACATACATCACACCTCCTCTTTCTATCAATACATACCTCACACTTCCTCTTTCTATCAATACATACATCACACTTCATACATACCTCACACTTCCCTTCCTCTTTCTGCCAATACATACCTCATACTTATTCTTTCTATCAATATATACCTAACACTTCATACATACCTCACACTTCCTCCCTCTTTCTGTCAATACATACCTCACACTTCCTCTTTCTGTCAATACATACCTCACACTTCCTCTTTCTATCAATACATACCTCACACCTACTCTTTCTATCAATACATACCTCACACTTCCCTTCCTCCTTCTGTCAATACATACCTCACACTTCCTCTTTCTATCAATACATACATCACACTTCCTCTTTCTATCAATACATTCCTCACACTTCCCTTCCTCTTTCTGCCAATACATACCTCATACGTTTCTTCCTCTTTCTGTCAATACATACCTCACACTTCCTCTTTCTGTCAATACATACCTCACACTTCCTCTTTCTATCAATACATACCTCACACCTACTCTTTCTATCAATACATACCTCACACTTCCCTTCCTCCTTCTGTCAATACATACCTCACACTTCCTCTTTCTATCAATACATACATCACACTTCCTCTTTCTATCAATACATTCCTCACACTTCCCTTCCTCTTTCTGCCAATACATACCTCATACGTTTCTTCCTCCTTCTGCCAATACATACCTCACACTTCTCTTCCTCTTTCTATCGATACATACCTCACACTTCCTCTTTCTATCAATACATACCTCACACTTCCTCTTTCTATCAATACATACCTCACACTTCTCTTCCTCTTTCTATCAATACATACCTCACACTTCCTCTTTCTATCTTTCTATCAATACATACCTCACACTTCCCTTTCTCTTTCTGTCAATACATATCTCACACTTCCCTTCCTCTTTCTGTCAATACATACCTCACACTTCCTCTTTCTATCAATACATACCTCACACTTCCCTTCCTCTTTCTGTCAATACATACCTCACACTTCCTCTTTCTATCAATACATACCTAACACCTCTTTCTATCAATATATACCTCACACTTCCTCTTTCTATCAATACATACATCACACCTCCTCTTTCTATCAATACATACCTCACACTTCCCTTCCTCTTTCTATCAATACATACTTCACACCTCCTCTTTCTATCAATACATACTTCACACCTCCTCTTTCTATCAATACATACCTCACACTTCCCTTCCTCTTTCAGGCTCCACAAAAATACACACAGAAACGTATAGGGAGGGGCTGAGGGGAGACTGAAAACAGAGAGAGGGAGAGAGAGAGTTAGTGTTTTTGTTTTTACCATCCTTATGGTAACCAGTTGTCCTCACAAGGATAGTAAAACAAGGAAGATTTGGACAAGTGGGGACATTTTGCTGGTCCTCACAAGGGAAAAGGCCATTTTAGGCTTAAGGTTAGGAGTTAGCGTTATGGTTAGGAGTTAGAGTTATAGTTAGGAGTTAGAGTTAAGGTTGGGAGTTAGAGTTAAGGTTAGGAGTTAGAGTTAAGGTTAGGAGTTAGGGTTAAGGTTAGGAGTTAGGGTTAAGGTTAGGAGTTAGAGTTAAGGTTAGGAGTTAGGGTTAAGGTTAGGAGTTAGAGTTAAGGTTAGGAGTTAGAGTTAAGGTTAGGAGTTAGAGTTAAGGTTAGGAGTTAGAGTTAAGGTTAGGAGTTAGAGTTAAGGTTAGGAGTTAGAGTTAAGGTTAGGAGTTAGAGTTAAGGTTAGAGTTAAGGTTAGGAGTTAGAGTTAAGGTTAGGAGTTAGGGTTAAGGTTAGGAGTTAGGGTTAAGGTTAGGAGTTAGGGTTAAGGTTAGGAGTTAGAGTTAAGGTTAGGAGTTAGGGTTAGGAGTTAGGGTTAAGGTTAGGAGTTAGGGTTAGGAGTTAGGGTTAAGGTTAGGAGTTAGGGTTAGGAGTTAGGGTTAAGGTTAGGAGTTAGGGTTAGGAGTTAGGGTTAAGGTTAGGAGTTAGGGTTAAGGTTCGGAGTTAGGGTTAGGAGTTAGGGTTAAGGTTAGGAGTTAGAGTTAAGGTAAAGAGTTAGGGTTAGGAGTTAGGGTTAAGGTTAGGAGTTAGGGTTAAGGTTAGGAGTTAGGGTTAGGAGTTAGGGTTAAGGTTAGGAGTTAGGGTTAAGGTTAGGAGTTAGGGTTAAGGTTAGGAGTTAGGGTTAAGGTTAGGAGTTAGGGTTAGGAGTTAGGGTTAAGGTTAGGAGTTAGGGTTAAGGTTAGGAGTTAGGGTTAAGGTTAGGAGTTAGGGTTAAGGTTAGGAGTTAGGGTTAAGGTTCGAACACATCGCACCGAATGTGGATCTAGCGTTCGTCTGCGCGCTGTGTATTAAGGACCACCCGCTAATTGTAAAAAAGAACATTGGGTTGGTTATTTTCCTGAGGGATCAATGGAGGCTGAGAGCTCAGAGAGGTCACCTGCTACGATTCAATGAGAGGAAGACAATGAAAGGAAGACAACAATGTGAGTAGAGACAAATTATAATAATAAAGCATGTCAACTGGACCAATAAATTAATAGATAAATATATTTTATTTTCTAAGACAACACAACATTGCAGCAAAACATGACAACATAGCATGGTAGCAACACAACATGACAACAACACAGTAGCAACACAACATGGTAGCAGCACAAACATGGTACAAACATGCCTAAAAACAGCACAAAGGCCAAGAAGATAAAGACGACAATACATCACGCGAAGCAGCCTCAACTGTCAGTAAGAGTGTCCATGATTGAGACTGAATGAAGAGATTGAGATAAAACTGTCCAGTTTGAGTGTTGCTTGCAGCTCATTCCAGTCGCCAGCTGCAGCGAACTGAAAAGAGGAGCGACCCAGGGATGTGTGTGCTTTGGGGATCTTTAACATTATGTGACTGGCAGAACAGGTGTTGTATGTGGAGGATGAGGGCTGCAGTAGGTATCTCAGATAGGGGGAGTGAGGCCTAGGAGGGTTTTATAAATAAGCATCAACCAGTGGGTCTTGCGACGGGTATACAGAGATGACCAGTTTACATAGGAGTATAGAGTGCAGTGATGTGTCCTATAAGGAGCTTTATTGGTGGCAAATCTGATGGCAGAATGGTAAAGAATACATGAATAATGTAGTAAATAATGATAAATCACACCAAGGGATTAAGTGCTGCCTTTAAGGTTAGGGGTTAGGGGTTAGGGGTTAGGGGTTAGGGAAAATAGGATTTTGAATGGGAATTGTTTGTTCCCGACATGGACAGCAAAACAAACGTGTGTGTGTGTATGAGATTGAGAGAGAGAGAGAGAGAGAGAGAGAGAGAGAGAGAGAGAGAGAGAGGAGAGAGAGAGAGAGAGAGAGAGAGAGAGAGAGAGAGGGAGAGAGAGAGAGAGAGAGAGAGAGAGAGAGAGAGAGAGAGAGAGAGAGAGAGAGAGAGAGAGAGAGAGAGAGAGAGAGAGAGAGAGAGAGAGAGAGAGAGAGAGCAGAGACTGAGAGAGAGACAGAGATGGAGGAAAGAGAGGTGGAGAAGGGAGGGAGAGGAGAGAGAGAGAGAGAGAGAGAGAGAGAGAGAGAGAGAGAGAGAGAGAGAGAGAGAGAGAGGACTTACTGCAACAGGAACCCTCTTACTGAGCTACGGATGGCCCCCAGACAGAACTCTCAGATGGAGGAAAGAGGGAAGGTGGTAGAAGGGAGGGAGAAGAAGGAGAGAGAGGGAGTGAGAGATGACAGTAGAGTGTGAGAGAGAGTAGGAGGGCCCGTGTAGTGGATTTAGTTGTCAAAGGCCAGCACTAACTTGGAATGGGGGGGAAACATGTCTCTTTCAGGCCCAGTATCACTGTTAGACCCAAACAGAGAGCTAGTCTGAGAACAGTGGATTGGCAGTGTTTTCACACTCTGACTGAGTCTGCCAAGGCCTGGGTTACAACACACTGCCTGACCTGACTTGACTCTGGGGCAGGAGGGAGGGAGGTGGTAAGGGGTAAATACTGTATATAGAAATGGTAGACATAGGTATTATTGACAAAAAGGAGAGTGACAGAGAGAGAGAAAAGGTGGGGAGAGGGTAGGGGTAGCAGCCAGGACTGTGGTCTTCTGGCTTCGGGCGAGGAAACTTCTTCTCCCAGGCAGCAGCAGACACTTTTATTAACTGAGATCTGTCGTGTGTGTGTGTCTCAAAAGGAATACTTTCTCCCTTTCACCAAGACTGGACCCGTGATCAGATCTGGTTTCTGGTGTTTGCTTTAGCCAGATGGGCGGGGTTTGTAGTTTTGGGACTTTTCCATTGCAACAGGCAAGCTCAACCAAGCACAGATAAAGTATGCAAAAGTTCAACAAGTATTTGTACCCGGGTCTATTTGAAATATCATGTATTATCTTACCTACCTTAAGAAATCCATGTTTTAATACATAAAGCTTAATCAACCTGTCCACCCACAGTATCACTACCCAAACCATGGTGGTTTGTCAAATATGCTAATACATGCACTCATATGTAAACAGTCAACCCCCTGGGTAGGCGAGTCACTGCTATGCAGATGCTTACCTTCACTAACGCTAGCTAGCGCTTTAGGCTAGAGGTCGACCAATTATGATTTTTCAACGCCGATACCAATTATTGGAGGACCAAAAAAGGCAATACCGATTTTAAATGTTTTTATTTTATTTGTAATAATGACAATTACAACAATACTGAATGAACACTTATTTTAACTTAATATAATACATCAATAAAACCAATTTAGCCTCAAGTAAATAATGAAACATGTTCAATTTGGTTTAAATAATGCAAAAACAAAGTGTTGGAGAAGAAAGTAAAAGTGCAATATGTGCTATGTAAGAAAGCTAACATTTCAGTTCCTTGCTCAGAACATGAGAACATATGAAAGCTGGTGGTTCCTTTTAACATGAGTATTCAATATTCCCAGGTAAGAAGTTTTAGGTTGTAGTTATTATAGGAATTATAGGACTATTTCCCTCTATGCCATTTGTATTTAATTAACCGTTGACTATTGGATGTTCTTATAGTCACTTTAGTATTGCCAGTGTAACAGTATAGCTTCCGTCCCTCTCCTCGCTCCTCCCTACGCACAACGAAGAGCTGCTGGCAAAACGCACGAGAGTGCTGTTTGAATAAATGTTTACGCGCCTGCTTCTGCCTACCACCTCTCAGTCAGATACTTAGATACTTGTATGCTTGTATGCTCATTCAGATTATATGCAATGCAGGACATGCTAGATAATATCGAGTAATATCATCAACCATGTCTAGTTAACTAGTGATAATGATTGATTGTTTTTTATAAGATAAGTTTAATGCTAGCTAGCAACTTACCTTGGCTTACTGCATTTGCGTAACAGGCAGTCTCCTTGTGGAGTGCAACGAGAGGGAGGCAGGTCGTTATTGCGTTGGACTAGTTTGGATTGGATTCCCCGAGCTGACAAGGTGAAAATCTGTCGTTCTGCTCCTGAACGAGGCAGTTAACCCACCGTTTCTAGCCCGTCATTGAAAATAAGAATGTTCTTAACTGACTTGCCTCGTTAAATAAAGATGAAATAAAGGTGTAAAAAAATAAAAAACACCGATTTCCCATTGTTATGAAAACTTGAAATCGGCCCTAATTAATCGGCCATTCCAATTAATCGGTCGACCTCTACCGTAGGCACATAGTACAACAGGAATAGAGGCTTTGAAAAGACCTGAGTAATCTGACAATGACATGGGCTATTTCACAACAAGCCAGTCCCTACTACACACAGAGCACCACACTAAGCAGAATAACAGCAGGAGAGATAACCAGGAAGAGAGGAAGAGAGAGTTCTATTCTACAACCACCTAAAAGGAAAACGATTCCCTTCCACTTCTATAACAAAGCCATCACCTACAGAGAAATGAACCTGGAGAAGAGCCCCCTAAGCAAGCTGGTCCTGGGACTCTGTTCACAAACAAAAACAGACCCCACAGAGCCCCAGGACAGCAACAGTTACACCCAGCCAAATCATGAGAAAACAAAAATATCATTACTTAACACATTGGTTAAGAATTAACAAAGAAACAAAGCAAACTAGAATGCTATTTGGCCCTAAACTGTCACACCCTGATCTGTTCCACCTGTCTTTGTGCTTGTCTCCACCCCCTCCAGGTGTTTGCAATCTTCCCCATTATCCCCTGTGTATTAATACCTGTGTTCTCTGTTTGTCTGTTGCCAGTTTGTTTTGTTTCGTGAAACCTACCAGCGGTTTTCCCCTTGATCCCAGCTGTTCTAGTTCCTGTTTTCTGTGTTTTCCTGGTTTTGACCATTCTGCCTGCCCTGACCCTGAGCCTGCCTGCTGTTCTGTACGTAGCCACACCTCACTGGATTATTGACCCCTGCCTGCTCTGACCCTGAGACTGCCTGCCAGTCTGGACCTTCTGCACCCTATCTGGTTGACTGACCCCTGTCTGCCCTTGACCTGTCGTTTTGTTTGTCCCTGTACTAGTACTTTGACACTGTCTGCATCTGGGACTGACCTGAAACCTGATATAAACAGAGAGTACACAGTGGCAGAATACCTGACCACCGTGACTGACACAAAATTTAGAAAAGCTTTGACTATGTACAGACTCAGTGAGGATAGCCTTGCTATTGAGAAAGGCCACGGTAGGCAGACCTGGCTCTCAAGAGAAGACAGGCTATGTGCACACTGCCCACAAAGTGAGGTGGAAACTGAGCTGCACTTCCTAGCCTCCCCCTAACCTCCTGTCAAATGTCAAATCAAATGTATGACCATATTTCCCTCAGATTACACAGACCCACAAAGAATTTGACAACAAATCAAATTTTGATAAACTCCCATATCTACTGGGTGAAATACCACAGTGTGCCATCACAGCAGCAATATTTGTGACCTGTTACCACAAGAAAATGGCAACTAGGGAAGAACAAACACCATTGTAAATACAACCCATATTTATTTTCCCTTTTGTACTAAATTCTATATTGTTTATTTCACTTTTTTTATTACCTATTTCACTTGCTTTGGCAATGTAAACATATCTTTCTCATAACAAAAATGACCTTGAATTGAATTGAGAGTTGGAGATAATGTCAGAGACCCAGCCCTGACCTCCCACTGACACTCTGTGTGTGTCTCTCTCTCTCTGCCCTCCCTATTCTCTCTCCTGTCTGCTCTCTCCCTCTCACTGTTCCTCTCTCTCTCTCTGCCCTCCCTATTCTCTCTCCTGTCTGCTCTCTCCCTCTCACTGTTCCTCTCTCTCTCTGCCCTCCCTATTCTCTCTCCTGTCTGCTCTCTCCCTCTCACTGTTCTCTCTCTCTCTCTGCCCTCCCTATTCTCTCTCCTGTCTGCTCTCTCCCTCTCACTGTTCCTCTCTCTCTCTGCCCTCCCTATTCTCTCTCCTGTCTGCTCTCTCCCTCTCACTGTCCTCTCTCTCTCTCTCTGCCCTCCCTATTCTCTCTCCTGTCTGCTCTCTCCCTCTCACTGTTCTCTCTCTCTCTCTGCCCTCCCTATTCTCTCTCCTGTCTGCTCTCTCCCTCTCACTGTTCCTCTCTCTCTCTGCTCTCTCCTCCCTATTCTCTCTCCTGTCTGCTCTCTCCCTCTCACTGTTCCTCTCTCTCTCTGCCCTCCCTATTCTCTCTCCTGTCTGCTCTCTCCCTCTCACTGTTCCTCTCTCTCTCTGCCCTCCCTATTCTCTCTCCTGTCTGCTCTCTCCCTCTCACTGTTCCTCTCTCTCTCTCTGCCCTCCCTATTCTCTCTCCTGTCTGCTCTCTCCCTCTCACTGTTCCTCTCTCTCTCTGCCCTCCCTATTCTCTCTCCTGTCTGCTCTCTCCCTCTCACTGTTCCTCTCTCTCTCTGCCCTCCCTATTCTCTCTCCTGTCTGCTCTCTCCCTCTCACTGTTCCTCTCTCTCTCTCTGCCCTCCCTATTCTCTCTCCTGTCTGCTCTCTCCCTCTCACTGTTCCTCTCTCTCTCTCTGCCCTCCCTATTCTCTCTCTTGCCTGCTCTCTCCCTCTCACTGTTCCTCTCTCTCTCTCTGCCCTCCCTATTCTCTCGCCTGTCTGCTCTCTCCCTCTCACTGTTCCTCTCTCTCTCTCTGCCCTCCCTATTCTCTCTCCTGTCTGCTCTCTCCCTCTCACTGTTCTCTCTCTCTCTCTCTGCCCTCCCTATTCTCTCTCCTGTCTGCTCTCTCCCTCTCACTGTTCCTCTCTCTCTCTCTGCCCTCCCTATTCTCTCTCCTGCCTGCTCTCTCCCTCTCACTGTTCCTCTCTCTCTCTGCACTCCCTATTCTCTCTCCTGTCTGCTCTCTCCCTCTCACTGTTCCTCTCTCTCTCTCTCTGCACTTCCTATTCTCTCTCCTGCCTGCTCTCTCCCTCTCACTGTTCCTCTCTCTCTCTGCACTCCCTATTCTCTCTCCTGCCTGCTCTCTCCCTCTCACTGTTCCTCTCTCTCTCTCTGCCCTCCCTATTCTCTCTCCTGCCTGCTCTCTCCCTCTCACTGTTCCTCTCTCTCTCTGCACTCCCTATTCTCTCTCCTGTCTGCTCTCTCCCTCTCACTGTTCCTCTCTCTCTCTGCACTCCCTATTCTCTCTCCTGCCTGCTCTCTCCCTCTCACTGTTCCTCTCTCTCTCTCTCTGCACTTCCTATTCTCTCTCCTGCCTGCTCTCTCCCTCTCACTGTTCCTCTCTCTCTCTGCACTCCCTATTCTCTCTCCTGCCTGCTCTCTCCCTCTCACTGTTCCTCTCTCTCTCTGCACTCCCTATTCTCTCTCCTGCCTGCTCTCTCCCTCTCACTGTTCCTCTCTGTCTCTGCACTCCCTATTCTCTCTCCTGCCTGCTCTCTCCCTCTCACTGTTCCTCTCTCTCTCTCTGCCCTCCCTATTCTCTCTCCTGCCTGCTCTCTCCCTCTCACTGTTCCTCTCTCTCTCTCTGCCCTCCCTATTCTCTCTCCTGCCTGCTCTCTCCCTCTCACTGTTCCTCTCTCTCTCTCTGCCCTCCCTATTCTCTCTCCTGCCTGCTCTCTCCCTCTCACTTTTCCTCTCTCTCTCTGCACTCCCTATTCTCTCTCCTGTCTGCTCTCTCCCTCTCACTGTTCCTCTCTCTCTCTCTGCACTCCCTATTCTCTCTCCTGCCTGCTCTCTCCCTCTCACTGTTCCTCTCTCTCTCTCTCTGCACTTCCTATTCTCTCTCCTGCCTGCTCTCTCCCTCTCACTGTTCCTCTCTCTCTCTGCCCTCCCTGGGAGCCTTTCCTCTCTCTTTCAGTTATTGCCTGTTCTTCCTTTCTATTCCTCCTTAACCCCCTCCTTTTCTCTTCATCTTTCTCCCAATACCTTTCCCAGACACTGTCCATCCCAAAACTTCTCTCTCTCTTTCCCTCTCTCTCTCTCTCTCTCTCTCTCTCTCTCTCTCTCTCTCTCTCTCTCTCTCTCTCTCTCTCTCTCTCTCTCTCTCTCTCTCTCTCTCTCTCTCTCTCTCTCTCTCTCTCTCTCACACACACACACAGTGTCCATCCATCCATTCACTCTCCCGTCTCCCACTCCGTCTTGTCCCCTCCTCTCCTTCCCTCTCTGTCAGTCGGCTCCCATGGCCTCTCCCCACAGGCACTCAGGCAGTGATGCAATCCTCCGACTCCAGCATGCAATCACAGGGTCTGGGGTTTGCTCGCCAAGCAGCCAAGCTGGGGCGTCACCACATTACCGCCACCGTACCACGCTAACATATGAAAGGAAGCAAGGGAGGGAGGGAAGAAAGAAAGGGAGGGAGGGAGGGAGGGAGGGGGAGGGAGGGGGAGGGAGGGAGGGAGGGAGGGAGGGAGGGAGGGAGGGAGGGAGGGAGGGAGACAGAAAGAGGGAGGGAGGAGAAGAAAGAAAGAAAGAAAGAAAGAAAGAAAGAAAGAAAGAAAGAAAGAAAGAAAGAAAGAAAGAAAGAGAAAGAAGAAAGGAAGGAAGGAAGGAAGGAAGGAAGGAAGGAAGGAAGGAAGGAAGGAAGGAAGGAAGGAAGGAAGGAAGGAAGGAAGGAAGGAAGGAAGGAAGGAAGGAAGGAAGGAAAAAGGGAAGGAGGAGCTGTCAGGACTAAAGGGTGTAAAGAGTGAGAATTGAAAAAGTCCCACAATAAAACCTAATGGCTTCGTTTTTACGGCGTCAAACTAGTCATATCCCACTCTTTTCCACTCGGGGTAAACTACTTGTTTTTGATTCAATACTAGACCCATCATGAAATGCTATTGGAGTAAACTATCATTTGAATGAGTTATGTCTGGTGTGGGTCATACCAAGGTGGGACGGGGGACCTAGTCTCTCTCAACAGACATTCAGAATATACAATAATATCAAATGAATATCAAAGCCAAGCTAGCTGGCTCCAGATCTATACGTACTGTACAGATGTAGGATCTTAATTTGAGCCAGTTTGCTAAAGCAGGACAATAATCGTGCAGCAACAGGATATGTGAATTACTATGTGGATTATAATTCATGGACATTTTTGTAGGGATTTATACGTTTTTATTTACGGCAAATCAAATTTCAAATTTCAAAGAAATTTCAAAGTGGAAATGACAAACTTTAGAAGCCTTTTTAAAACTCAAATACACAACAAATGTGCATTTCCATCATTCTGTCACCATGCCTGATCACTCCCACTCTCTGTCACTATGCCTGATCACTCCCACTCTCTGTCACCATGCCTGATCACTCTCTGTCACCATGCCTGATCACTCCCACTCTCTGTCACCATGCCTGATCACTCTCTGTCACCATGCCTGATCACTCCCACTCTCTGTCACCATGCCTGATCACTCTCTGTCAACATGCCTGATCACTCCCACTCGCTGTCACTATGCCTGATCACTCCCACTCTTTGTCATCATGCCTGATCACTCCCACTCTCTGTCACCATGCCTGATCACTCCCACTCTCTGTCACCATGCCTGATCACTCCCCTCTCTGTCGCCATGCCTGACCACTGCCACTCTCTGTCACCATGCCTGATCACTCCCACTCTCTGTCACCATGCCTGATCACTCCCCTCTCTGTCACCATGCCTGATCACTCCCCTCTCTGTCGCCATGCCTGATCACTCCCACTCTCTGTCACCATGCCTGATCACTCCCCTCTCTGTCGCCATGCCTGACCACTGCCACTCTCTGTCACCATGCCTGATCACTCCCACTCTCTGTCACCATGCCTGATCACTCCCCTCTCTGTCGCCATGCCTGACCACTGCCACTCTCTGTCAACATGCCTGATCACTCCCACTCTCTGTCACCATGCCTGATCAATCCCACTCTCTGTCAACATGCCTGATCAATCCCACTCTCTGTCACCATGCCTGATCAATCCCACTCTCTGTCAACATGCCTGATCAATCCCACTCTCTGTCACCATGCCTGATCAATCCCACTCTCTGTCAACATGCCTGATCACTCCCACTCTCTGTCAACATGCCTGATCACTCCCACTCTCTGTCAACATGCCTGATCACTCCCACTCTCTGTCAACATGCCTGATCACCCCCCCTCTCTGTCACCATGCCTGATCAATCCCACTCTCTGTCACCATGCCTGATCAATCCCACTCTCTGTCACCATGCCTGATCACTCTCTGTCAACATGCCTGATCACTCCCACTCTCTGTCAACATGCCTGATCACTCTCTGTCAACATGCCTGATCAATCCCACTCTCTGTCACCATGCCTGATCACTCTCTGTCAACATGCCTGATCAATCCCACTCTCTGTCAACATGCCTGATCACTCTCTGTCAACATGCCTGATCAATCCCACTCTCTGTCACCATGACTGATCACTCTCTGTCAACATGCCTGATCACTCTCTGTCAACATGCCTGATCAATCCCACTCTCTGTCAACATGCCTGATCACTCCCCAGCGTCCTTGCTGCTTGTTTGCACTGGTCTCAGTAAATTATCCTGCCACTCAATTGGTCCTCTGCTATTCCGTCATTGATTCTGAATGTCAGCATTCACCCAGAGCAGCCTAGTGTCTAAAGGGGAGTGGGTAGATAACTACTGGTCCAGGGTCATAT
The DNA here is from genome assembly GCF_021184085.1 of Oncorhynchus gorbuscha. Classification (NCBI taxonomy): domain Eukaryota; kingdom Metazoa; phylum Chordata; class Actinopteri; order Salmoniformes; family Salmonidae; genus Oncorhynchus; species Oncorhynchus gorbuscha. The sequence goes on from NC_060188.1 coordinate 2,522,108, forward strand.
TTTTTATTATTTTATCTTTCTGTTGGGGTTGGGGTTGGGGTAAAATGTTCCTAGATCTGTGGCTAGGGTCAACTTCTACTTCGGAGCGCCTAAAGGGAGATTTGGACAGGTTATTCCTATGACCCCCACTACAGGTACGAGAGTGAAATCCTTTCCTAGGTTCATGCCTTGCAAAGCTGTCAATGGCTGTTCCTATTCATGATGACACATTCATTTGGCTAGCTATTTATAATGAAAGGGAATGGGGATTTTTGATTTATTTCATTTTTTTATTTAACTAAAGCAAGTCAGTTAAGAACAAATTCTTATTTACAATGACGGCCTACCCCGGCCAAACCCGAATGACGCCGGGCCAATTGTGCGCCGCCCTATGGGACTCCCAATCACGGATGTGATACGGCCTGGATTCGAACCAAGGACTGTAGTGACACCCCTTGCACTGAGATGCAGTGCCTTAGACCGCTGCACCACTCGGGAATAACTAGTCAGTTGCACAATTGAATGCATTTAATCAAAATGTGTCTTCTGCATTTTCATTTTTTACATTTTATTTCACCTTTATTTAACCAGGTGGGCCAGTTGAGAACAAGTTCTCATTTACAGCTGCGACGCGGCCAAGATAAAAGCATAGCAGTGCGACACAAACAACAACACAGAGTTACACATAAACAAACGTACAGTCAATAACACAACAGAAAAAAGGATCTATATACAGAGTGTGCAAATGAGGTAAAATAAGGGAGGTAAGGCAATAAATAGGCCATAGTGGCAAAATAATTACAATTAAACACTGGAGTGATAGATGTGCAGAAGATGAATGTGCAAGTAGAGATACTGAGGTGCAAAGGAGCAAAAATAAATAACAGTATGGGGATGAGGTAGTTGGATGGGCTATTTCGAGATGGGCTATGTACAGGTGCAGTGATCTGTGAGCTGCTCTGACAGCTGCTGCTTAAAGTTAGTGAGGGAGATATGAGTCTCCAGTATCAGTGATTTTTGCAATTTGTTCCAGTCATTGGCAGCAGAGAACTGGAAGGAAAGGAGGCCAAAGAGGAATTGGCTTAGGGGTGACCTGTGAAATATACGTGCTGGAGCGCGTGCTACGGGTGGGTGTTTCTATGGTGACCAGTGAGCTGAGATAAGGCTTTACCTAGCAAAGACTTATAGATGACCTGGAGCCAGTGGGATTGGAGACGAATATAAAGCGAGGGCCAGCCAACGAGAGCATACAGGTCGCAGTGGTGGGTAGTATATGGGGCTTTGGTGACAATACAGTGACAAAATGTCACTGTGATAGCAAACTGGATGTAATCTGAGTAGAGTGTTGGAGGCTATTTTGTAAATGACGTTGCCGAAGTCAAAGATCTGCAGGATAGTCCGTTTTAAGAGGGTATGTTGAGCAGCATGAGTGAAGGATGCTTTGTTGCAAAATAGGAAGCTGATTCTAGATTTCATTTTGGATTGGAGATGCTTAATGTATGGAAGGAGAGTTTACAGTCTAACCAGACACCTAGGTATTTTTAGTTGTCCACGTATTCTAAGTCAGAACCGTCCAGAGTAGTGATGATGGACGGGCGGGCAGATACGGGTAGCGATCGGTTGAAGAGCATGCATTTAGTTTTACTTGCATTTAAGAGCAGTTGGAGGCCACAGAAGGAGAGTTGTATGCCATTGAAGCTCGTCCGGAGGTTAGTTAACACAGTGTCCAAAGAAGGGCCAGAAGTATACAGAATGGTGTCTTCTGCGTCGAGGTGTATCAGAGAATCATCAGCAGCAAGATCGACATCATTGATGTATACAGAGAAAAGTCGGCCCGAGAATTGAACCCTGTGGTACCCCCATAGAGACAGCCAGAGGCCCAGACAACAGGCCCTCCGATTTGACACACTGAACTCTATCTGATAAGTAGTTGGTGAACCAGCTGCACAGTATTGTCTCTTATCGATGGCGGTTATGATATTGTTTAGGACCTTGAGCATGGCTGAGGTGCACCCATGACCAGCTCGGAAACCAGATTGCATAGCGGAGAAGGTACAGTGGGATTCAAAATAGTCGCTGATCTGTTCGTTAACTTGGCTTTCGAAGACCTTAGAAAGGCAGGGTAGGATAGATATAGGTCTGTAGCAGTTTGGGCCTAGAGTGTCACCCACTTTGAAGAGGGGGATAACCGCGGCAGCTTTCCAATCTTTGGGGATCTCAGACGATACGAAAGAGAGGTTGACCCAACCCCTCTGGTGTGGTTACATGAGGTTTTAGTATACTCCCATTTCTGGAAGATTTTTAGTTAGGTCCCACTTTGGCATCTTTGTGACAAAAGCTTCATGCGTACTTGTTAAATCAGAGTTGAGTGCTCCTATTATGCCCCTCTATCTCTCTCCTGCCATCTCTTTCTCCCTCCATCTGTCCCTCTGCATCTGTCTATTGGCCTTGCTCCTATTCTCTCTCTCCCTTTTTATCTCTCTCTTTTCACTCCCCCCCCTCTCTCTCTCTCTGTTTCTCTCTTGCTACCCCTCTCTCTCGCTTCCCTCACTCGCTCTTTCATTCCCTCTAACTGTCTCTCTCGCTCTCATTCTCTCCTGCCTCTCTCTCTCTCCAGAAGATGAAAGGCTCTCAGTGTTAGGGAGGAGCCTGTCGCTCAGCTGAACTAAGACACAGAAACAGAGACAGATAAAGAGGGAGAGAAAAAAGCTGTCATGTTGACCTTGTCTGGCTGCCAGGCTTTTGGGAGAGGGGGGGGCAAAGAGGGGGGTATCACTCAGAGAAAACAGGCGCTCCGTGTGAGGAGAAGAGAGGAGAAAACAGGCACCCCGTGTGAGGAGAAGAGAGGAGAAGAGAGGAGAAGAGAGGAGAAAACAGGCACCCCGTGTGAGGAGAAGAGAGGAGAAAACAGGCACCTTGTGTGAGGAGAAGAGAGGAGAAAACAGGCACCTTGTGTGAGGAGAAGAGAGGAGAAAACAGGCACCTTGTGTGAGGAGAAGAGAGGAGAAAACAGGCACCTTGTGTGAGGAGAAGAGAGGAGAAAACAGGCACCTTGTGTGAGGAGAAGAGAGGAGAAGAGAGGAGAAGAGAGGAGAAAACAGGCACCTCGTGTGAGGAGAAGAGAGGAGAAGAGAGGAGAAAACAGGCACCTTGTGTGAGGAGAAGAGAGGAGAAGAGAGGAGAAGAGAGGAGAAAACAGGCACCCCGTGTGAGGAGAAGAGAGGAGAAGAGAGGAGAAGAGAGGAGAAAACAGGCACCCCGTGTGAGGAGAGGAGAGGAGAAGAGAGGAGAAAACAGGCACCCCGTGTGAGGAGAAGAGAGGAGAAGAGAGGAGAAGAGAGGAGAAAACAGGCACCCCATGTGAGGAGAAGAGAGGAAAAAACAGGCACCCCGTGTGAGGAGAAGAGAGGAGAAGAGAGGAGAAGAGAGGAGAAAACAGGCACCTCGTGTGAGGAGAAGAGAGGAGAAGAGAGGAGAAAACAGGCACCCCGTGTGAGGAGAAGAGAGGAGAAAACAGGCACCTCGTGTGAGGAGAAGAGAGAAGAGAGGAGAAGAGAGGAGAAGAGAGGAGAAGAGAGGAGAAAACAGGCACCCCGTGTGAGGAGAAGAGAGAAGAGAGGAGAAGAGAGGAGAAGAGAGGAGAAAACAGGCACCCCGTGTGAGGAGAAGAGAGAAGAGAGGAGAAGAGAGGAGAAGAGAGAAAACAGGCACCCCGTGTGAGGAGAAGAGAGGAGAAGAGAGGAGAAGAGAGGAGAAAACAGGCACCCCGTGTGAGGAGAAGAGAGGAGAAAACAGGCACCCCATGTGAGGAGAAGAGAGGAGAAGAGAGGAGAAGAGAGGAGAAAACAGGCACCCCATGTGAGGAGAAGAGAGGAAAAAACAGGCACCCCGTGTGAGGAGAAGAGAGGAGAAGAGAGGAGAAGAGAGGAGAAGAGAGGAGAAAACAGGCACCCCGTGTGAGGAGAAGAGAGGAGAAGAGAGGAGAAGAGAGGAGAAGAGAGGCACCCCATGTGAGGAGAAGAGAGGAAAAAACAGGCACCCCATGTGAGGAGAAGAGGAGGACACTGAGAAGGACACCCCCGTTTTTAAAGATGCTTGCTACAGTGGGGCAAAAAAGTATTTAGTCAGCCACCAATTGTGCAAGTTCTCCCATTTAAAAAGATGAGAGAGGCCTGTAGTTTTCATCATAGGTACACTTCAACTATGACAGACAAAATGAGAGAAAAAAATCCAGAAAATCACATTGTAGGATTTTTTATGAATTTATTTGCAAATTATGGTGGAAAATAAGTATTTGGTCACCTACAAACAAGCAAGATTTCTGGCTCTCACAGACCTGAACATTTTCTTTAAGAGGCTCCTCTGTCCTCCACTCGTTACCTGTATTGTTGGCACCTGTTTGAACTTGTTATCAGTATAAAAGACACCTGTCCACAACCTCAAACAGTCACACTCCAAACTCCAGTATGGCCAAGACCAAAGAGCTGTCGAAGGACACCAAAAACAAAATTGTAGACCTGCACCAGGCTGGGAAGACTGAATCTGCAATAGGTAAGCAGCGTGGTTTGAAGAAATCAACTGTGGGATCAATTATTAGGAAATGGAAGACATACAAGACCACTGATAATCTCCCTCGATCTGGGGCTCCGCGCAAAATCTCACCCCGTGGGGTCAAAATGATCACAAGAGCAGTGAGCAAAAATCCCAGAATCACACGGGGGGACCTAGTGAATGACCTGCAGAGAACTGGGACCAAAGTAACAAAGCCTACCATCAGTAACACACTACGCCGCCAGGGACTCAAATCCTGCAGTGCCAGACGTGTCCCCCTGCTTAAGCCAGTACATGTCCAGGCCCGTCTGAAGTTTGCTAGAGAGCATTTGGATGATCCAGAAGAAGATTGGGAGAATGTCATATGGTCAGATGAAACCAAAATATAACTTTTTGGTAAAAACTCAACTTGTTGGTGTTTGGAGGACAAAGAATGCTGAGTTGCATCCAAAGAACACCATACTTACTGTGAAGCATCTCCAATCGAAAATCAAATCAAGAGTCGGCTTTCTATTCCGCCACAAAGCCTCCTTCACTCACACTGCCAAGCTTACCCTAGTAAAACTGACTATCCTACCGATCCTCGACTTCGGCGATGTCATCTACAAAATCGCTTCCAACACTCTACTCAGCAAACTGGATGCAGTTTATCACAGTGCCATCCGTTTTGTCACTAAAGCACCTTATACTACCCACCACTGCGACTTGTATGCTCTAGTCGGCTGGCCCTCGCTACATATTCGTCGCCAGACCCACTGGCTCCAGGTCATCTACAAGGCCATGCTAGGTAAAGCTCCGCCTTATCTCAGTTCACTGGTCACGATGGCAACACCCATCCGTAGCACGCGCTCCAGCAGGTGTATCTCACTGATCATCCCTAAAGCCAACACCTCATTCGGCCGCCTTTCGTTCCAGTACTCTGCTGCCTGTGACTGGAAAGAATTGCAAAAATCGCTGAAGTTGGAGACTTTTATCTCCCTCATCAACTTCAAACATCAGCTAGCTGAGCAGCTAACCGATCGCTGCAGCTGTACATAATCTATTGGTAAATAGCCCACCCATTTCACCCATTTTCACCTACCTCATCCCCACAGTTTTTATTTATTTACTTTTCTGC